>NC_133432.1:22559417-22859417 GCF_011762505.2 Arvicanthis niloticus
TTCTTCTTCTTGCTCTGCCCCACCCCCACCCCACTCTGGGCACCTCTCACTTTTCTAGCCTCCCAAGGCACCTACAGTACTCACATGTATATACCCAGGAATGCCCATGGTAACAGACATGTCATTTTTTAAAATGACCAAAAAAAACTTTTCAAAAGATAGAAATAGTAAGTGAAATAGGATTTTATAAACACACATTTTTTAAAAACTCTATTTCACAGGAAGGACTACACCCAGGGATAAAGACATCTATTTAATAATAATAGCATACACCCATCAATCAACACAACACAACAATCTTAAATGTTTATGCACCTAACAACAGAGGCTTTACATGAGAGAAATCAGATAAGGAGAAAGATTGAAACTAAATTACAGACAGAAACATGAATCAATCTCTCTTTCTCTCTCTCTCTCTCTCTCTCTCTCTCTCTCTCTCTCTCTCTCTCTCTTTCTCTCTCTCTCACACACACACACACAAAAGAGGAGAGGGGGGAGGGAGAGAGGGGGAGGGAGAGAGAGAAATGAATAAGAACACTAAGCTGGGCTATAATAAAACTAAAGATCAAACAGCTTGACCAGACAGGTATGTGTAACACACTTTATTCAGCCACTGGGAATAACCACTTGGTCAATTCACAGAGATCACCTACACAGATAAACCACATTATGACAATAAATTGAATGTCAACACATTTTAGATGGGAAGTGACACAAAGCATGTTTGTGTCTTGTCTTGAAACCACAGGGCCACATTAAATTAAATTATTATCATTATTAGAATGCTCTCTGGAAAATGGTCCCAAAAGTAATATGGGTTTAAACCTACAAATCAAGAAAAAAAAATCGTAAAATGAGATAAAAAGTATTTGAGTAGAAAATGAAAACATTAGAATTTTGGGGTATTACTAAAGTAGTATTATGTGGTACATTTATAGGGTAAGTTTATATGTCTATATTAGGAAAGATGATTCTAGCTTCTCCTTACAAGTAACACTAATACAGAGTAGTGTAGCAGCGACCTGAAGGGACCCCAGGACTCAGGGCAGAAGCAGGAAGTCATAAATCATAGGCCATCAAGAGTACAGAGCTGGGTGAAGTAGCGCAGGCCTTCAATCCCAAGTCTCAGGAGGCAACAGCAGGTAGATCTCCCTGAGTCTGAGAACATCTACAGAGCTAGTTTCAGGACAGACAGGGCTGTTACACAGAAAAATCCTGTCTCAAAAAACCAAAAAGAAAAACAAATAAACACATGACCAACCAACCAAACAAAAACATTTGTTCTTACATCAAAAAAGAAAAAAGTTAGCAAAAATATGAGAAGAGTAAACCCTAGATAAACAGAAAGAAGGAAATCAATGAAATATAAAACAGCACAGAAAAATCAATGAAAGCAAAGCTGCTTCTTTGAGAAAATTGGTAAAACTGATAAATGCCTATTCATACTCACATTCAGGGAGAGAGCAGGGGGAACAGAGGTATAGACAGACAAAGGGCAGCGCTAACAATAATGAGTGCAGATCACTATGCTGTGGATAGCTGTTTAAACAATAAAGGGATATTATACAGATAAGTGAGTCAAGGAATAAATACTCAGATGAAATGGACAAATTCACCAAAAGCATAAATTATACATTACTGAAAACCAAATCGGCTACAGGAAGACTTCACAACGCAATTACCTAACTGCTTATGTGACATTTTCTCACCTTCCACCCTGAGCTGAGACAAAACAAAAACACCACTCCATCCCCACGGAGACTCACATATTAAAGTCTACCTAACATTTTACAAAAATAAATAAATAAATAAATAAATAAATAAATAAATAAAGCTCTATACAAACTCTTCTACAAAACTGAAGAAGGAATGTTTCTCTTCTTTGTGATGCCACTATAGACACTAACATGAAAAATGTTGACAATAATTCTACTTTATTAAAAAAAAAACAGAAATAGTATAAATATGTCATTCATGAAACGTTTAGCTCTAAAGTAATACATGGTTCATTGTATGCCAATTAATCCTGGTGGGGCAATGAGTAGAGAAAAGGAAAAAACCGAGAGCACTGTAATGGAGGAGGAAGAAGACAAGGAGGAACGAGCCAGAGGCAGAAAGATACTATATGGCTCTTGTGAGCAGAAACAGAACATGGTATGGACAATACGGTTGACTATGTTTAACATGTAGCTCGTATTTGGTGAGTATCTGCAAAAACAAAGTCTAAAGCCTACTTTAGTATGAGTTAACTTATTCTTTAAATATGTTAAAATTCACTTCTCCCATTACATTTTCTACTTAAATGAATACTCAAGCAATTATGCTGGTTACGAGGAAGAAAGCAACACCATGGGAAAGAGGATACATAGAAAGTGCACTGCACAGAAACCTGAAAGGGCACACTGCAGAAAACATGGCAAAACTTCACAACTGCATTAACAATTCAGCAGCAATTCTAACCAAGCTCCAACAGACGCCACACTCTGATTCAGAGATCTACCCAGGATGGGTGGAGGTCTGTAAGGTGTAAAGCACTTTCTAGGACAGTTTTCAAACACAAGCAATTTGACAACACAGTCCTAAACTAAGCATTTCTGAGATGCCACAGCCAAAACTATCCCTTCAGAAACAAAGCAGAAAGAGACAGGCCCATGAAGAATGACCCCCTATACACCCAGAACTAACAATAATGATACATTTCAGCCAGATTCGAAGCTTACATTACTTGTTTTTAAAGTCCTAGAAAAGTCTCAGTTAATAGTTAAGTCCATTCTGTGTTACCTATTTTACAAGATAGAAAAGCTTCCTTTAAACAGTAAAGAAATGACCTGTTAAACATAGGTAAGTAATTATGAAAACTGAATTGGATTGATCCAATAAATCTCTCTAAAAGGAGGGAGAGAGGGAAGTTAAGGAGGTAGACAGGAATAGCAAGCTAGTAACAGTCTATATTTAATCACAAGGCTGGCCAGAGATACAATCATGAGGAGACTGTGTAAATGCAATGGTTACCTTTAACTGCCAACGAGGCACAGTCTAAAACCAGCTTGGAAACGTGTCACAAGGAGGGACTGTCTAGATCAGGCTGCTCTGTGGTCATGTCTCTAGGGACCTGTGTTGATAGTGTTCTACATGAAACAGAAAGACCCAAGCCACTCCATGTAGCACCCTTCCCTGGGAGTTGGCTCTAGAGCACCACAGTACAAACACAATGAGCAAAATATAACAGTATGCAGACATTCATTTCTCTGTGCTCCTAATGATGATTGTACTGTAATTAATTAATTATTTACAGTAATTAGTTGTATTAGTAGATTGTATTCAGTCTTGGCTTTTATATTCTGTAGACTGCAGGGATGCTTTTGATGGGAGAGAAGGGCTGGAAAGAGGAATCTGGTACCAGTCATTCCTCACTGCTGGTCCTTTTTTTTTTTCCCCTTCTAATCAAATTATTGCCCTCTTGATTTTGACTCTGAATTTGTGGTTCCAGCAGAATGTGCTTGTTACATGCTTCTATCACGATGTGAAACAAACACAAATGCTGACATTCTTAAAATGTCTTTTGTTTGGACTATTAACTCAAATTTAAAGACCAAAAGTAACTGAACTCTGGTAGTTTTCAGAATTTCAGTTGCTGCTGCCATCAAATGTAACATACAATACAGCATATGTGCTTGACAGTGGTGGCCTAGTGTGGTGTCCCTATGGTGTGCACATGACTGCACATGAGTAACCACTGTGGATCCTTGCACATGTGTGGGACTGAAAACCCCTAATGCAATGGGAACACGATGCTGTGTGTGCAAAGAATAGACTGAATAGGACTTCATACGACCTCACAACCTCATAAGTGTGTTACCACACCTGTTGACACTGATCTCATGGTTGCAGTTTCAAGTGTTTGAAATGCAAATATCACAAACTCCTTGCTTAGAGTAATTCATGCTGATCGGATGCAACTAATTATTCCTGAATTTTATTTATTTCCACTGCTAGATGTTTCACTTGGTAAATGGCAAGACTTAAGAATCTACTCTTCTGGCTCTGGGAAGTCCTTTCCTGTACTCCACTGAAACAGACAGGATAAGATGATCAGAAATGATACTTTTTTCTATTACTGTTCAGTACCGATAGGGTGATATGGTGGTGATGATTATCTAGGTTTGCTGACAACTTCAAGTAGAGTTCACTTCCTTCAGAAGGGTCCTCATGCATTCCAATTCACCCAGTCTGTTGTTATTATGAGAGATGGTTGGAGGGGGGTTGCGTGCTCTATTTTATAGGCTTCCATCCTTGTGTTAGTTACTTAATTACTTTGTAACAATTTAAACTGTAAAATACTCTGAAATGTTATTGAAGGATAGCTGTGCCCAAATGTTTCCACGTCTGTGTGGTTTTTATAATGCCATATATTTTTCTTAGGCGTTTCCTCACAGATGTGCCTGTGATCCCAGGTGAGGATTTATGAGCTACAATCATTATGCTAAACCTCTTGCTTTATCATCTGAGACCAAGGGTTGTATATGGTTTTTTTTTTTTTAAATATGTGAGGATTCCCCTTTATCCAAATACATACATGAGAGTATATTTTTGATACTGTCTTCTTAGAGTAGACTATTTCAGTAATAACAATTGTGAAAAATTGTGAACTTTTTTTAAACAGAAATTATATACAAATATCCAAAACAGGATGTATTATAATTGCCTGAAAAAAATGCATGTCTTCTGTTTTGGTGTTTACACTTGGGTGGTTTGCTTTGTTTGTTTGTTTGCTGTTTAATTGTCAGTTAAGAACAAAAAAATTGAATGGAGTAGAGAATAAAACCTTTGGTTTCCTGATAATATGAAACTTAGTGAATGCTGACTGATCCCAAGGATGCTAAAGGTGCAGCCAGGAGGATGCCTAATGCTTGTGAAGGTCTGGTACATCAGACCATGCCATCTTTGGGTCTCTGGTTGTGTGCATCTTCCTAGTTTTACTCCTGTTGTTCTGGTAAAATATCCTGAGGAGTGGAAAGTTAGTGAGGACAGGGTTTAAATCTGTTTCAGGTTACAGTCCATCATTGCAGAGAAGTTAAGGCAGTGGGAACTCAACTACCTGGTCACAGTACAACCATCATTGGGGACAGAGAGAAATAAATGTCTGCATACTGTTGTATTTTACTTATCATGTTTGCACTCGCTCTTCCTTTCTCCCTCCTTACTTCCCTGTCTCCCTCTTTTTAGAGACATTAGGTTAATACAATTAATACAATTCTACTTCACTGAATACAATGACTACACAGCAGACCACTGTCTGTAAGTATCTCTACAAATGAGTTTAAAGTAGTCTCTACAGAACAAGACCTAGAACCAACCTGGAAGAGGGTCTCTATGAGGGACCCTCTTATCAGACTACCCAGTGGACATGTCTGTGGGGGACTCTCTTGCTTATACTAACCAGAAAGAAAAGACCTAGCCCACTGAACTATTTAACTATTTGGGGCCCTGGATTGTTAAAAACAAAGAAGATAGCTGAGTACAAGTCATGCATGCATTGGTTATTTTTTTCTGATGCTGACAGAGTATGTGATATATAACCAGCTCCTTTTGAATTCCTGCCTTGACTTCTACAAAATGACTGACTGTGACCTGGAACTGAAAGCCAAATGAACCCTTTCTCTCCTAAGTTGCGCTTTTAAAAACTATTATATCACAGCAGCAGAAATGAATTGAGGACGGTAGGAAGTATTTATTCCATCAAATGACTGCTTCATTCTATGTGAACAGCTTGTATCACCTATAATACTTTAAAAAGGAGGAGGGGTGATTTTCATCCTGAAAAGAAGTTAAAGCAGTTTTTCTTTCAGAGGATGTGAGTTCAGCTCTGAGTATCCATATAGGGCAGCTCACAAATACCTTTAACCCATGCTCCAGGACCTACCACCCTCTTCCAACCTACTTGAATACCTACACACAGGTGACATATACTCACAGAGAAACAGAGATGCACACAGATACAGATACAGACACACACACACACACACACAAACACACACACCCTCCCCACACAGGTGCTTACATGTACAAATCTGTTTTCTGTTTGTTTGCTAAGAGCTATTGAACCTGGAGCCAACAAACAATGCTAACACTAAAATCCTAGGATTGCAGCCCTACACAGTTTCTGACAAGCACTGCGATGTTTCCTGCTTTGTGCTTTCATTCAGTGAGACAAAACATAAAATAATGGTACAATGAGAGCTATGATACTTCCCTGGCTTCAAACAGAACTTTCAAGACAAAGCAGGCCACTTTTTTCTACACTTTTCAAAAGAGTCAGCCTATAAATCATGGCATCAAAATCTTTATTGTTTTTACAAGTCACTGGAAACAGAAAAGCCCTTGTACCAATAAATTTTGCCATCAATATTGACTTGGCAGAATGATGAGGTTCCAATCACGCTTTCTGTTCTTGAGTTTTAAATCCCCAGCATTTATTTACACAGAGATTTACCTCAACAACACGGGAGACCCCCAGACTGCTCAGTGCAGGCTCGTGAAACTTACATGTCACAACTCTCATATCTAATTTCTATTACCAAAAGCTCCTAGAGTCCCCAAGTGCTGCAGCCATCCAAGTGCCCAGGAAAAGCCACAATGAAAAGAGGGGGAGCTGAAACATCAAACAGACACAGAACAGTGGTCTGTGACCTCTTTGGAGGCTACCCCACTAAAAACTACATGTATTGTTTGACAAAACCTATCTTCCAATATAATTTTATTTGCTATTCCCTCTATCCCTGTGAATTCCAATAAGCTGAGGCTTTTCTTGATTATAAGGTAACCGTTATATATTACTGTGGAATTCAGAGACATAGGTCAGTGAGTATACTGCTTGGGTCGAATCCCAAAGACCTCAGGACTATCTCTAGAACATATGTTAAAGTTTTAAAAACAAACAACAACGACTGGTGCTATAATTATGGAGCTGAGGTGCCAGAAACAGGGAAATTTCAGAGACTTGCTGGTTAAGCTTTAAGGCAAGTTTCAGGCTAAGTGGTTGGCTCAGAGCAGCTGTAGCTCCATCACCCCAGGATCTGATGCCTTTTCTGGACATGGGCACCCTCATGTACATGCACCACACACACACACACACACACACACACACACACACCCCAAAATAATTAAGATAACCAAAGACAAGACCAAAATATATCTTGCTTGATTTAAAAAAAAAAAAAACCCTTATGAATGAACTGATAACTACCACTCTTTTCATTCTAAAGCTAGAAATTTCTACTCAAATGTTCCTGCTCTGAAGTTCTACTTACAATAAAAGTAATCTGCTTCCAATTAAATAGGCAACAGCCAGTGATGGCAATTTCTGGTTCTATCGTATAGCAATTTTCACTAACAGGCTACATTTTTAAACAGCTATAAATTTCCTTGTTCTAAGAGTTCCCGAGTAAGTAGTTACAAGAAGAGCAATAACTATAAGTAAAAAAATTTCTATAAAATATAAGTATTATATATAAAAATATGATATATATTATTTATATACATAGAATTTTGATAAACTGCAAGGAATAAGGGCCAAATAACAACCAATTCCTAATAAATAATATCTGAGGCAAAAATGAAGAAACCCTGAAGCCTGCCTCTTCTTTTTTTTTTTTTTCTTTTTGTAAAAACAAGAATCCAAGAGGAATGATAACAGACAGCATATTACTGTTCGTAGTAGGAGCTAATATTTTCAGGACCCATCATTTACTCTCAAAAGCTTCTTTAAAAGATAGAAGGGAGGCTGAGAAACATGCCACACTGAGAAAGAAACTGTTTTTCAGACCATCACTGCACATCCGAGAAGACACTCAAAGTTGGGAGGCATTCAATGCCGCCC
The DNA here is from genome assembly GCF_011762505.2 of Arvicanthis niloticus. NCBI lineage: Eukaryota > Metazoa > Chordata > Mammalia > Rodentia > Muridae > Arvicanthis > Arvicanthis niloticus. Next base: position 22,567,297 of record NC_133432.1, read on the forward strand.
ACTCTGAGCAGTGCTGACTGTTAAGACCTCCTTACGGAGGGCCTGGGGGTGGGAACTGACATCAACGGCAGAGTGATCTTCAAGAACATATCTTGTGTGAAAGAGCAGTGTGTGTGTGTGTGTGTGTGTGTGTGTGTGTGTGTGTGTGTGTTCGTGAATCAAACATAAAGGCATCCTGGTCCACACTCACTGAAGGAGCAAATATGAGGACAACTAAGTAATTGGGTCACTTAATGAAAATTGATACTGTTTCTAAAAACAAAACAATTTAGACAGAGGGCTTCTAGGACAATATTTTACAATGTAAAAAACTCCCACATACTAAATTCATTTGCACTTTTGATGTAAAACAGTAGAGCCCCAATAGATACTCCCTAATCCCCCCCACGTGCTCATATTTACATGTAAAATGTAAGCCTGATGAACTTCACCTTTCTCTATTCCACTTTCATCTGTGTCTCTCTTCAACTATTTTTACTTCTGAGAAACAAAAAGCTATGGTTTCCAGCTTTACCTGGTTCCATTGTCAACTCTATCCTTTTGACGGGCTGGCATACTCTGTGTGTGTGTGTGTGTGTGTGTGTGTGTGTGTGTGTGTGTGTGTGTGTGTGTTTGTGTGTGTAGTCCCCTAGAGCTGGAGTACAGGTGGTTATGAGTCACCCAATGTGGGTATTGGGAACTGGATTCTGGTCCTTTCCAAAAGCACAAAGCACTCGTAACCAATGACCTCTCCAGGCTGTTCTGGGACACATTTGCTGGACATACAGGTGTTGAACAGTGCCTCACTGTACAGGACACCACTCATCTGAACAGCTTGCAGTACAGGGGAAAAAGGAGACATGAGAAAGAATACCAGAAACAGAAAGAGAAGTAGGGATCAGTGACTACGGCAACCATATAGCGTGCACAGAGCTCTAGGTGCCATTCCCAGCACTTTATGAGTCATCTGGTAGAACACAAAAAAAATCCTATCACTCAGAAGGTGGAGGCAGGACATCAGTAGTTCCTAGATCATTCTCAGCTACATGCTAAGTTTAAGACCAGGCTATATGAAACTTTCTACCAAATAAGCAAGAAACAAAAAAGACAGACCTGAAATTATACATTATGCCAAGGGTATGGAAGTAAAAAAAAAAAAAGATAGAGAACCCCAGACACCCCCTGGATTAAGAGATATGGTCAGATAAAGCTTCCCTGAAAAAATGATAATTGAGGTGACACCCAAAGTGTTGAAAAAAAGACCACCTCATAAATGATAACTCCGTGCATGGTACCTGCAGTGAGAACATGAGGAGAGTCATGGAGGCTGCAGCTGGAGTGGGAGAGAGATGAGAGGAGGCTGAAGAAGCCCCTGGACGACCCAGAAACTGTCCACGAGTGGAGATAAGAGTTTAATTTTGATATTGAAAGATTATGTTATGATGAGATTATATAAGATGAGATTGGCATCTGGAAACATGATCACACGCATGATTCTAAAGGTCACACTGACATACAACAGAGCACAATCTAAAGACATAAGACTGGACACCGGGACCATGAGGAAAGCATCACAATTCTTCCGGAAGAGGAGATGGGAGGGTTTTACAATTTTATATCCTGATGCTATTTATTTTGCTATGCAGTAACAGGGCTGAATCCAGAAATTATGTTATGTGAAACAGGTCAAGCATGGGAAGTAGCACATGGTCTAACTCATGCTGAATCTCCAAATAACTCATTTGTATACACTTTGAGATTATAATGATGGTTACCAGGGGTTGGGCCTCATTGGGAGGACAGAAAAGATTGAGAAATTATGTAATGTTATATCATGCAGCTCTTGGTACCACTGTACAGAAAAATCACTATAAATACCAGGTCTATATTATCTGCTTCAAAAGAGAAACAATTTTCAATATTTATACCATTAAAGAGTGATAAATCCTTCAGAACATAAACATGCTTAATCTAATTTAAACATTGCGCAATGTATAGCACATAAAAATCTCTCACAGGCCTGTGTGATGGCACCTGAAGCCAAACCTGAAAATCTGAGTTTGAGGCCTGGTCTCCACATGGAGGAAAGACAGAACCACTTCTCATAATCTCTTCTCTGACCTATGTGTATTTTCTGTGTCATGTGCACACATATCCACCATTCCACATCCATGTACACAAGATACATAAAAATGTAATAAAATCTGCAAAATAGTTTTTAACTATTAAATGGAAAATGTGTAGGGAAACAATCATGCTTCACCTTATTTAGGCATTGTGCAATATATGTATATGTCATCTCATTAATATGCACAACCTTTATGGTTCTGTGTATCTGCTAAAAGGGAAAACTTTTTAATTTAAAGATAAAATAAAATGTTCCATGTAAAGAACCAGTATCAACAGGCAGCAAGAAATCTGGAGGCAGAAGCTAGGAATTGACCTGAGTGGTTCCTCATGCTACTGCAGCTAACACAGGAGGCACAGGCCAGGTGAAAAGCTATAGGTCAGCTCAAGAACGGAGTCACAAGGAGCATGATGAGACGCATGTTCAACATGTGTTTTCACAGTACCAGGGGAACTGTGGGGAGTCCTCACACTCTCCCCTATATGGTCCACAACACTGGTATGACTTGTCCTATGGAGCTGTCGACAGTCTACTCATCTCCGACAGGGTACCAAGGGTAGACTACAAGAACACAATGCCACCAACTCCAGCTGTGACTAGCCAATAAGCTCACTGGGCTTACAGGAGAAGCATGGTTGAATGATTCCTTTCAATATGAATGAAGAACCTTCAATAGCCACATCATCAAAACGGTTCACCCCATAATGGATGACAACTTCCCCATAGTTAATGAAGTCATTTCTACTGCTAACCTTACATTCTATATTTACTCTACCAAGAACGTGTGCAAGTGGCCCTGGAAGTAGTCTGCTACAATCTGAGGTAGGGGTCTAATAACCGTGCCTACCCATCTCTTCTATGTGTGAATGTCCAGAGACCCAATATTGAGACTTTTTTATGAGTAATCACAGCTATTCTGATTACGATGGTAATAGCCATTAAGATGGTCAATATTACGCAAAACTACCCGTCCCATACTATTCTCTATTAGAGAAACAGAGACATGAAGTTGTAATTACATGGAAGTAGGAGCCAGGTGATAATAAATTATGCAGCAGAAAAGATGAAGATTCAAAAAAAAAAAAGTCACTCAATTTTCTGGCGAAGCCCACCAGGCCCATTACCGAGCCTCATATTTCAGTCAGAGTCGGAGGCTTTCCCCATCATCCTCATCATGCATTTGTTAAAGTCAAAAATTATTATTAATAGCCTCTCTCGTGTGGTGTGATAATCTCAGGAGCAACTGTTCATTGTGAGAGAAAGAACATAGCCTCCTAGTAGTGTATGAAGAACAAGCATTATCTTTCGGCATGCCACAGGCAACTGTAAAGTTCTAAGTGTAGCCTCTCCTACTTAAACAAGAAAGCCAAGTATTTCCTTAAAAATTTGCAGAACTCAAGTCAGAAATCCAAGTCTATTATTTTACTAAGCTGAGCTTTTTTTTTTTTTTTTTTTTTTTTTTGGTTAGGAATACTCCCCAATAGTGGCAATTTTTATACATGGGAAAGGATGTAAATAAAATGTATAAACTTTAAGGTTTATTTTTGTTCATATGTATGTGTCTATATGTCAATATATGCAGGTATGCAGGCACCTCACGAGGCCAAAAGTTGGAGTCAGAGCTCCCTGCAGCTATAGTCAAAGGAGGCTGTGGGCAAGCTGATATGGATACTGGAAACTAAACTCAGATATTGTGCAAGCACTCTAGAATATTATAGTCTTTGAAGGCTCAAGATCCTTATATATAAATAAGAGAGAATTTAATATAAGGAAACTAAACAAAAAAACTGGCATACTTAGAGCTGTTTTATTTGGTGGGTTCAGAGACTGAAGTACTATTCTTCTTGGATCATTCTAATAAACTCTTAGGAAAACAGCCATTAGAAAGCACTAGGTGAATGTTGATGTGTCTACAGCATGCAGCAAATTAACTCTTTCTTGTTAATAATGTGGTAGAAGAGAGCTCAGGACATCAATTCACCAAATAAGAATATTCGGCTATTGATGAAATCAATTCCATGTAAGGTGTTTAATTTTTTTTTTATGAAGATTTGCCAAATATTTCTTGTTTTGTAATTATAAAAATGAGTAAGGTCTGGGGAGGTAGCCTGAGGAACGACATGAAGGTTGCCCTCTGTGTGTGTGCACACAAGCACCCACTCACAAAATGAAGCACCCTCCCAAGGCATGTGCACACGTGTGTGTGTGTACGCACGCGCGCGCACGTGTCAGGAGAACTATACACATGAACGAGCCATTGTGCTACTATCAGAGGCTAGCTTTCAGGAATAGGTTCTGTTCTGTTCGGTTCTGTTCATCACGTACATTCCGGGAACTGAACTCAAGCCCTCAAGCTGGGCAACATGTGTCTTTATACACTGAGCCACGTTATTGGCTCCAAATAAAAGCTTAATATCTGACTCTGGCAGCACTGGGGGAGTTACCTCCAGAGGTAGCATCTGAGAATGAGCTTGTTCACCCGTGAGACAAGCTTGGATACAGGTGTTCTGAAGACCACCCTTTGAAAAAAAAGCATGACTCTGCGTATTCCCTATAAAGGCAAGGCAGTTAATTGCTTCTCAATCTAATTATAGCCAATCTCAGCCCTGCAGAATCATCCTGTCCAGCTTTGTGCTACATGCTTTCAAGATGTATGACACTAGCATTTCCTGAGCAAACGCAGGTGCAAACAGTGATTATGAAATGACCCTCTCCATCAGCATCACTGCAGGCAGAAGCTTGGGAACACTGGCAGCTTCTGCAGAGTCATGATCAATGAATGCAGGTGAACTGTTCCAGCAGCATGTGATACAACTCATCAGGCCTCCTGTAAGACATCACGTGGGCCCAGCACCTATGAGCTCCTTTAGTTCCTACTTCTGTGTATACGCAAGAGCACTGGTGCAAGGATGAGGCATACCACTGGATATGAAATGTACCACAGCTCCAGCAGGGACTCTGCTCCCTTTACCTGGTACAAAATCAATGCTTGCATCAACAGGTGACACTAGGGCCTTTATTTGGAATACCAAAACCTGCTGTTTAAACGTCATCAGGACCTAGCTGTGCCCAGATGCATTAAAACAGCTGGGTCCCCAGAGCAAAGCAGGTCTAATAATGGGACAGAGGGTTAAGCACATAAAAAGGTCTATGCCATGGAGGTCCCTTTGGCCCTGGCCTCAGGGGCTGAGAAGAGCAAACACTTCCCACTCAAACAAAACGTGTAATTCAGAATGGTTCTGTCTCAAATAACAGTTACTAAAATGTTAAAGGGAAAGATATAAAGGATAGAATATTATATCCATCTTCAAGTGTAATTTAAAAGGAAGCTAACAACACCTTCAAGCTTGAGGTCATTCCTTGTGTGTCCCATAAATTAATTCTCCATGAAAAATTATTTCGAAAATGAGTACTCATCAATCCCACACATGAACACTTGGGAGAGGAACAATGTCAGTAACGCTGATGGTGCTCCAGCTAGCAGCTCTAAAGATGGAGGACACAGCATAACCCTGTGGTAAACCAAGATCATCATCTGCCACCAGAGTCCAATCAACCCAGCATCCCATTCTTCCCTCATCATGCCTGGACACTATACCTATTCCAGAAGAGCTATATCATAAGACAGAATTTACAAATAGAAAAGCTACACACACAAACCTAAATATATAGTAAATCCCAAAGCTCAAGAGATCATCCCGTCAGCGGCTGAGGAGATGGCTCAGCAAGTGAAGTAACTGACTTGTAAGCACAAGGACCTGAGCTTGAGCCCCACAGCCCATATAAAATTCTAGGCATGGTGGTGCATGCTTGTGATCTCAGTGTGGGAGAGACAGATGTAGGAGGAGCTCCTAGGTTTCTAGTCATTCAACTTGAGTAAGTTCCAGGCCAGTAAGTGATAAAATGAAATGGATGCACTTGAGAAGTCTCACTAAAGGTTGTACTCTGGCCTCAAGATGAACATGTAAATACATACACATGTGCAAATCAAGCCCTCCATCCACCAAAACACAAAAGCAGTAGCAACCGTGGATCTGCAGAAACAGGTAAAAGAAAAAGTATGTGTCCTATGTTGAGCTCAGGAGATTATCACAAGATGCCAGGAGACTTGACATAACAGTTGTACTAATTTAACCACACAGAGTAGCTGGCACTCACTCTGTTCCTTCCTAGACCCACAAGTGTACATGTGATTCTTTGGGAAGGGAGTGTTCAAATGTACAGAACCTCCAAATTCACCTTAGACTTCTCCTACTTTGAAAACGGTCCAAAGATTGGATATGAGGATGCACAATGGTTCTCAAGGAGCATTTGTCACATGGACCTGTCCCTGCCTGCCCGTCTCAAAGCCCACCCACTATTTCATTTTCAATTAACAGCTCCTCGAAAGGCAGTAATGAAGGCAGTTGCTAAAGAGCATTCAGATGTCACCAAAGACTGCAAACCCAAACTGTAAATAGCACATTGTGAGTCGCCTGTCACTGCCATCAACTCCCACGGGAATCTCGCAGCCACGTGGCTATCACAGCCATCTGCTTGGATCCCCACCAACACCACTGTAAACCACAGTCACCCACCCACTCCCAACTCCTACCATACCTGTCATGTACAGACTTGTGTAGGGATGGGATTGCTGTGAGAAAAAATTAGCGAATTGCTTCATGTTCTGTAGCTGTCACTGGGCGGCATGGAGATAACTGTGTATTCTTCTAAGAAGGAAAAATGTACCATTCAATTCTCCCCCGCCCCCAAAGCAGAGCTTTCTATTTTTATTTTATTTTTTACTCGCATGTATTCATATTTGCTTGTGTGTGGGAATATGTGTCTGAGCTCAGGTACCCTCAAGAGGCCAGAGGGCTTGGTTTCCTTGGAGCTGAAGAGAACTGTGAGTGGCCTGACAAAGTGGGGGGGGGGGGGGGGCCCGCTAGACTTAGTTCCTCTGCAAGAACAATACATACCTATAAGCACTGAGACATAATAACTGCACTCATAATGCAGTTTGAAATCAAAGGAGTTATAGCCTCTCCTATGCTTGTCAACCACCTACTCAGGTTCCTAAACTTTTGATGTCCACATTTCCTGAATTTTAGTTTTCTTTGTTGATTCTATTTTCACTTTTAGGTCTTAAACTGTTTTATTCAGTTCCCTCCACTGTTTGTATTTTCATGGATTTCTTTAAGGGATTTATTCATTTCCACTTCAAGGACCTCTATCATATTCATAAAGGCTTGTCATATCCATTTAAGGTGTTTTTCTTGGGCTACACCAAGGTTGGAGCCTGCTTTAGGGGCCTGTTGGGCTCTAGTGGGGACATACTGTCTTTAATGTTACTGACTGTGCTTTTTACACTGGTGTGCAGACACCTGGGACTGAAAAGACTGTAATTCTAGATGCCAGTATCTAGTCTTGTGATTGCCAGGTGAATGTTTTAGTCCCTGGTTTTTGTTTCCTCTCTGGTTCTTAGGAGAGCACTGCAGCTCTGTGTTGTCTGGCAGACAATTCTTCTGGGAACCTGACAGGTCTTTATCTGGAATACGGCTATGTATTCCAGATAAACAAACATGGATGTTTCGGGTTATTGTGAGCTTAGGAATAAGGAAGGGCTGGGACAGGGGATTTATAGAAGTTGGAGAAAGTAGGGTGTTCCACTAGGATATGCTTAGTTAGATCTCTGGGATTGTGGGCAGAGAGCAAAGAGAGGCTACAGAAGAAGGCCTGCCTGCTGCAGAGTTGTGAATGAGACTGGGGTTTTAAACATGGAGAAATGGATGCAGAGGTGAGTACCTGCCCTTACCTTACTTGCATCCCTGGCCAGAGTGGCCTGTGTGTTCTCAGGAAATGTTTGATTGAGTCAGGGCCTAGGCAAAGCAATGGGGAGATGTCTGGAGGGGAAGATCTATGTGATCCATTGGAATGGTTTGCACTGGGGCCATAGGAGGGAGGCTGCAGCCGGTGTTCTGTTGCATAGCTGAGGATGAGATTAGACTAGGGGATCGAATCTGGAGGAACAGAGGGAAAGGTGAAGATGTGCAGTTAGCCTACGAGATTCCCTGTCCAGAGTGGCCTGTGGATTCCCAGAAGGTTGGTGGCTGTGATAAAGTAACGGGGAAAGGGGTTGAGAAATCTGTCTGACACACTGGAGATGGATTCAGAGAGAGAAGAGAGTATGCAGCAGACAGCTGTAGAATGGGGGATGAGACTATGGGACTGGACCTGGAGGAGCAGAGGGACAGAAGAAGCTTTGCAGTAAACCTCCCTGCCTCCCAGAAAAGAATGTCCTGCAGGTTCTCGGGGAGCACCTGCTGAAGCTGGGGCTGGGACAAAACAAGAGAGGGGGTAGGGAAGGAAGATTTGTGTGGTCCACTGGTGATGATGGAGGCAGAGGGAAAGGGAGCCGCAGTCAGCAAGTAGTCTGCTGCAGAGCTAGAAAGGAGACTGGGGGATTGCACTGAGAGGAGCTAGGGGAGAGGTGAAGAGCTATTAAGTCTACTTGCTTCCCTGGCCAGAAAAGCCATTGGGCTCCTGCTGGAGCCTGGAGCTGGGAGCTGGAATCAAGCACTGAGTGGAGAGAAGTTTGGAAGTGAAGATCTGTGTGATCCACTGCAGTTTCAGAAGGGAGGCTACAGCATGTGTTCTGTGGCAGAGCTGGGAGGCAAAGGGAGGACTGAATTTGGAGTAGAAAGAGAGGTGAAAATCTCCATTTAGACTACCTGCTTCCCTAGCCAGAGTGTTCATTCCATGATTTTTGGAAAGCAAGTGAAATCCCAATTTACATTTTAAGTGAGATTATGAAGTATGAGTTAAAATGGTTTGAGTGCAGCTCACATTTCTTAACACCAACTCCGGGTACCTCCAGGCACTTAGCTATTACAGCAAATTTATGAAAGAGCACATAGCAAAGTTCATATGTCCCCTCATTATGAAACTACAATCCCAAATTACATCCGTGTTTCAAATACTCCTGTTTCCAGAATTCTGTTGGCTCTGCAGTCACACTGGATAAATACCTGTGTGGGTTTTGGCCTAGATTTCCACTCAGAACTAATTAACAGGTCTTCAGAAATGTGGCTTTAGCTAGATTTGTTTAATCTAAGTTTTCCATTATAAGTCTTCCTTTGCAATATAATTTCTACAATAACCAATGCCACAGGGTACTCCCAGGAGTGTGAGTAACACTAAAACAAATAAAAGACCAGTCTGGGGTAACAGTCCCAACAGGAAGAGACATTTACTGGATGTGATGCTCCGTCAAGAGTGCAGGAAATACATCAGAAGGTTCATGGACCTGGCCTTGCTGCACCAACTCTACCCTCCATCCAGGCGAGGCCAGCATGTGATGCCTACACAGTAAGTGAAAGGAACTGCCTTTGGATATCTCTAATAATAGCTCTAATTGTACAGAGCAGCCTCTGCTTTTAGAATTGGTCATATGCCTACAGTTTACGATTTTCAATGTCAAGCAAATACTCCATCATTTTAATTCTGCTGCAGTAATTTTTCCAGAGCGAAGCAGTCTCTTTCCTAACACTTAACACCCACAGAGGGTTACATAAATTTGCAGGCCCCACCATTTTAAACAGTGCGCATACACGATGTATTAACTTATAACTGTTGTTGTCCTCTGGCCTCCATATATACTTGCAGATATATAATCATACACCTGTGCATACCCATATGCAACACACACACACAAGCTCATATAACCAAATGATGGCCTCTCACTCTCGTCAGACTATTTCCTCCAGTGTACTTCATATTTGAAAGGACAAATTAATGGATTAAACAGATTTAGAACTCCAATCAAAGCTAACTCAAGAGTTCTCCCAACTCTCATCATCTTCTCAACATGGCTACTATTTTAAAAACCTCTTTGTCCTATCTATGCTTTTGTAAAGCACAGATTTCTATGGTCTAGAAGTTAAGACATATAGAAAGAAAAACAAAGTTTCTTTAATGCTCAGGGAATGCTTAAGTTTTCCCAAAAGGTTATGTGGGGAGCCGAAATTTCACTAGAGGATTAGGAAACACAAAACTTTGTATTGCTTGGTGGATACAGCATGACTCAGTTTCCCAACTGAAGAAGGAAGGTCCCATAGAGAGGCACAGCTTCCTCTCTTTATACCCCTGACTCAAAGCAGAAGAAAATGTGTCCCCCATGTCTTCAGCAAACTTTACACTTCTAATGTCTGCTCATATCATAAGTACTCAACAGTTCTGTACAGAAGAAATAATACCTAGGTAAGCATTGTATTGTGCTATCCTACAAGCCATACTGCCACAAATCTCCATGGTTTGTCTACCATGATAGGGCACTCCCTGAAAAAGGGAAGAAGTAAGGAAGACCATTAGGACACTCACGACTGCAGCCAATTCACAGCTATTTGTATGCAATTCTCCCCACTTCTCCCCATTTCTGACCTTACAAGCAGTCTCTAACTACTTGTGCATATAGGCTGGCAAAGCCTACCTAAAAAAACGCTCCATCTGAGTAGCCATGGAGAAAGCATAATCCTTGCTGAGTGGAGACTCTGCAGTGCTGCTGCTCCCAGGTCACCCACAGGAATGTTACTCTGCTCTGGAAGTAAGCCCAATGCTCACTAGTTCCCTAGGGTGAACACTGGTGTAACTAGACTTTGGAGAATGAGAGTATACATCGTTCATGTCTTTCCCTGGAAGAAAGTTTTCAGAACAGCAGGTCACAGAGACATAAACTGTTTTGTGTCATAGCAATTCCCGCCTTTGATCAGATTTTTTTTTCCTTGCTCTTTTGGAGACTGGGAGAATGCTGTTGAAACCTATAACCATTTGCCAACGTGGTTACTGATCAGCCCTCTTCTGAGACAGTATGTATTTACCCTTAAAACATAATCCTGCAAATAAGCTAAGTGCCAATTAAAACACTTTCTTTTGACAGAATGGAAGCACATCACAGGAGCCGTGGTTTTATAATCAGACAAGAGAAGGAAAAGCAATTTGGTTTTAGAACTACACCTTTTCCCCCCTTCTCTCTTAAAAGTATATAATTGCACTCTCAGAGTGAAAAGATTAGTTGCTTTCAACAGACTCTCAGGGAAAAAAAAATCCTATTATTTCCTCTCTGCTAAGAGTAATGTCTTCCATAATTACAGGAGAGCCGTGTATTAAGTTCCCTGCTCAGGAAGTGCCACCCTAATAGGGTGCAAAGTTAATTCCCCTTCCACATGTCAGGAAGGGAGTCCAGGGTCCTTTTCTCTCATGCCTACTGTCATCTGTAAGTCTTCAGGCTTGAAGTCCCTCAGTCAGAGGCAGTAAAGGACAGCCGAGTAATCTGAAAATTCTCCTCAAGCCCCCTTCCAGCTAAGACATGATCAGTTATTCTCCCTGAAAGAACAGAAGGAAGTGACTGCAGTATGTACTGGCCTCTAACACAACAGAAAATAATCCCACTGACTGTTCTTCCTCAAGTCTTTTAATTGTTTGTGTGTGCGTGTGTGGGGGTGGAGGGAGGAGGAAAACGTACTAGGATTAGTTCTTTCCTTCTACTACGTGAATCCTAAGGATTAAACCTGAATCCCTGAAGTTGGTAACAAGGTCCCTTACCTCCTGAGCCATCCCAATGACTACTATTTATTCCAAAAATTATAAATCTATTGTGTCTCACCTTTTACCAATCAATGTTCATACAAGGGAGAGCACCTTGTCCTACAATAGTGTCTCTTCTCATTTACATGTCTTCATAGAGCCATTACTCAAATACAGACAGATAAAAGCAAGTTGTCTTCTTTAGGCCCACTATGGTCTGCCTTCAAAGATCTCTATGATGCTCTATTTAACCATGTTATTGGTGAAATTATCATGGGGCTGACAAGAAATATCTTGAGGAAAATACTTCAGGAACTTCATTTTCCAGTAGAGCATCAACAGAAAGTGATTCTAAAATTACCAACAATAACAAGTATGATGCTTTTACCTCAGTTATCAACTCTACTTCCTCCCTTGATATAAATAAAATTCTTGATATTGATATTGTATATTCAGACATGAATAAGGACATAAGAATACAAAATGTTTACAATGTTTTGGTTATATAGGTGAAAGGTGAGACTCATTCTTTATTTTCTGCAAAGTAAGTACTCTTCAAAGCTTTGACTTCAAATATCATTTTAGTACCCAAAGTATCCTTTGACCATCAAGACCAAAAACCAAGTTCCAGATGCATGACCCCAGTCTTCTATTATTTTCACAGAAGAATTCTAAAGCTCCTGGATTCAGGAAAATCCAAAGGAGAAGTTGAAAGCAAAGAAAAGAAAAGTAAGACAGGGCCATGGAAGAAGACCTCACCTGACTGGGTCAGAAGCAGTTGGGAAGGCAAGAGGGTGTGAGACAGCTTGCACAGACCCTCTTGCCTTTCCAACATATAGCTTCTGTCCACTGGTGATCATATTTGCACAGAAGCAAGGAACACAAATTCCAGAGCAAGGTTACCATTTATGGACCCGAGCCCTCCCTCCCTCTCTTCAGCTCCTCACTCCCAGTACAAAGATCTGCATTTAACTTTGGTTACCTTCAAGCTTTCCATCTCAGTACACCTGCTGTGAACTGATTACCCTGCTCCATCCTGTGCCTTCACAGGTGGCTTCTAAAATCTAATGTGCTGTCTGTCCATGCTGTTGCTAGACTTGTTTGTAGACCGTTCTCCCTCCAGCCTAGGATCTAAAGTCCTTTATTTTTCATGCTCCATCCTTATGCCAAACAAAAAAAACCATATACAGGGGAACTGAGGCACTAGAGAAATCCTGAGTGATTTACAATTGTAGTTAGACAAATCCCACATAGCAAGGGGTTCTCTGACAAACCACCTAATGTATTGCAGCCTCTGTTTCCGTATCTCCAAAGTATACACAGAAGTCAACCACTAGGCAGGGTTACCGAATGACCTGCTAGCTATGCCGCACACGGAAGCACAGTTACTGCAAACTTTGGAACTATGGATACATGTTTACAATCCTATGACAAGTGAGTTTGCTGGTACCTGGGGTCATTTTTGAGGACATTATGATACAGGTCTTTCTGTGTCCTTGCTGACACGCATCACTCTAGGTGTCTCTACACAAGAATGTCCTTCGACCCCTTTATGTCACCAAACAGGCCATTCTATCCTCTCAGGGCCTCTTATTTTTCTAAACCTGTAACTAGAAGTCATCACTTAGAATACACTTCTCAAGTTTTACCCAAGTGACTTCCAAATCAGCCTGCCCATGGTAACCTGTAAACTTCTTATACTAAATATTTCACAGACAGATGGTGGGGATTTGTGTTTAGTGCAGGACTTGATAATGGTTGTGATAATCTGGGAGGTTTTAGAAGTACTGTTTTTTGTGATCCCAGATCTTATACTCTGGAGAGAAATATCTGCAAACTACAAATTCCCTGTTTCAGCACCTGCTCTGTCAACCAGAACTCCTTTCTCTGTGCCTTTTAAGTGACAGCCAATCTTACACAACAGCCATCCAAAATAAACAAACAAACAAACAAACCACAGGGCACGGGTATCTACAAGCACTAAACAACTGTGCAAGGAGAAACTGTTCTGAGCAGCTTTGTTTTGCATTATCAATCCATCTCTCATAAGGATTTCCATAGGAAGACAGACTTCCTAAGTGGAAAGCTCTGTATTTGCATGTGAATCTTGTAACCTAATCATTTGCAGGCCAGAGGCCACACCCACAACAAAAACCTCTGTTGAAACAATTACAAAAAGCCATCCTGAGTCTGAGGGCTGAAGAAACCAATGGTGGCACACAGGTAGGCACTCTTTATTGCAACTTGATTCCCACATGACTCAGTATAAATTTTATATTAGGGCCTGCCAACACAGACCACCATTTTTAGCACACAAGAACCCTGAGATGTACAATGACTATAACCAGTTTTCCAAGCTGTTTGCTCATACCACAAAGATTACTACAGAAGCCAGACTATCATCCCCAGATACCAGAAGGATTACATGGAGCTCTGACACACAAAAAAAACCTAATGAAAGGGTGCCAATGGTGGGGAGTGTTGGTCAAATACTGACGACACACCTACAGTTTGATAATACTATATAGAATCAGACACACAACTTTCCAAAGCAATTACTGCACCATCATATTAAGGAAACTGCCATCTATGAAGAACTACAGAGGCGCCGGAAGCAAGAGGAGGACCTAGGGAAGAATGAACCAGGCTTGCTTACCTGTCTGAGTCCCTTAGGCATCTTCTTTCTCTTCCCAAGGTGCTGGCAGAGGTTTCGGTCATTTTCTCGATCTGAGCTATAGTGGTGTGAGTGGCTGAGCCGGCTCTTCTTTGAGTGAAAAGACAAGCCATTGGTAAGAGCTTCTCGTTTTTTCTTGGTCAGGGGAGTTTGTCGTTTCTCCACACGTTCCTGAGGCTTAACTGCTACATCTTTCTGCATAAAAAAAGAAAAGGAAAGGGAAGTGGTGGTTACATGAGTATCTAAGGTCAGAGACAAAATAAAGACTAAATAAAGGTCATCAGTGAGGAAGGACGGACACAGAAATAGTGACCCAGTTTCCTGAATCGCTAATGACACCACAAATATACAGATTATATTCCTTTGTGTTTGTGTATTGGGTGGTAAAGATATGGATGAACACCTTCGTATGTACATGTAGAAGCCAAAGGTAAGTCTCTGGTGCCTTCGTCCATTGCTCTCCTCTTGGAGCCAGATTCACTCATTGGCCCAGGGTTTGCTAATTCAGCTAGGCTTGCTGCCCAACAAGCCTTGGGAACGCTCTCTGTTGGCCCTCTGAGTGCTGGGATTACAGTATGAGCATTGGCACATCCAGAACAGCTCCAGGAATTTAGACTGACTGGAGGAGCAAGAGACTAAAGAAAAGACAGCACATGGACACACGGAACACACAGACAGACAGATTAGAGGCTGGGGTGAAGTAGACTGGGGTCTGGACCAGAGAAATTCCAGGGACTCAGAAGCTCAGTGTATTTATTACAGAGTTGTAGAGAAGCAACGTTATTTCATACAGCTGAACAAGGAACTGGGGTTCTGCATTCAGATAAACCAGGAGACAGGGTTTATTGTATACAACTGGAGGGGGAACACAGATTTAGCTCATCTCAATACAAGCAATCTCCCTAGAAGAGAAGTCTTCAGGATGTGAATACCTACAGGAGGGACTACACTTGAGAACTTCTGCATACACTGTCAACACATGCACTCTGTCCCCTGGGCAAGCACTGCCGTCCCTCTAAGCCTGAGGCTATAGGATCCTTGACATGGATGTACATATGTCAGCATTACACATTCACACAGGATCTCACTAGTTCAGGGCTTCATCTGCTCCCTATACAATGACTTCCCAGAGGCAGACCAATGCACTTTGTCTCCAAATTGGTACATTAATTACTGCACATTTCCAAAATGAGCACTAAGTGTGTGCTCAATTCACGAAAAATCACACACTAGCAAACACAGCTGAGCTCAACGTGTGTCACTGAACCTTAAGAAACGCTACACAGTGAACACTCACACAAAAACGATTTGTCACTTGGTTATTTATAAATAAATAGAGATGACACTTTGCACAAAGAAACTGCTCCTTGACTCTATATCTCATACAAACACTTTCTCAGACTCATTTAAAAGTGGCACATTTAAAAATAAAGGAAACTCCAGCCCTGCCCAGGAACTAGAGGCAGTTAACTGCAGCTGAGAGGAGACTTTTCTTAAGCAGTGTAGCCACTGGTAAATTGGTTATGCCCTTGTGGGAGATGCCAATCAAACTCAGCGGAACACAAAACAACAATGAAACAAACCTAAGCTCTACCTGAGGACCAGAGTGTGTTTCCCAGGACCCACAATGAATGCTTCAGAACTGTCCATAACTCTAGCTCCAGGTTCTGGTGTCTACAAACACCTGCACTCACAGGCACATACCCACACAAAGATAAAATATACGTACATGATCAAAGGTAAATACAATCTTAACAAGGATGAAAGTAGGAAGACTTGTTGAAAAGAAAGGGTTCTGCATCCCCCTCTGCAGGCGGATGAAAGAAGGGGTATTTCCAAGGTGGGGGTCGAAAGAAGTAAAAGTGACCAAAGGTATTATTTACGTGCAGTAATTGGTACAAAATTAAAAATATGAAAATAAATAAAAGCAAAAATAAAGTTTTCCTTTACTTCTCCTATTCAGATACTTCTTTGTTACTCAATAATCTCAGCCAATTATCTATTTTAGTGCCTGGCAATACCCCGTTACTCCTGAGGTGTCACGGAGAATACTGCTTACCATTGCCTTCCTAAGGCCACGCACAATAGTTTGGCATGGTGAGATATATGTTGGTCTGAAAAGGTTGCCCTCAAAGCTACAGGTTGAAATTCTACCAAAAATGGTAATACTATGGGCACTTTGGGAGGTGGTCTCAGGAGAACAGAGTTGTCATGAATAAAAGTGACCTAAGAGCTTGTGTGCACCTCCCAACATGTGAAGACACAGCCAGAAGGCATAGTCTGTGAGAAATTCAATTGTCCCAGACTTTTGTTACTTTTTTCATCTTCTGGGAAAAAAATTAGCACTACATTTCTTTATTACGAGCTACTAAATGTATGACTGACTACCTCTCTCCATCTATCCTTGTGTTTTTTGGCGAAAGGGTTTCATTCATGTACTCAGGCTAGCCTCAAAGTACTGTGTGCTGTAGCTTGGGCTTGAACTCTGACCCTTCTGCCTCTGCCTCTGCCTCCGACAAGTGCTGGGTTACATTGAACATTATGTCTGATGGGCTAAAACAGGCCTTCACTCTGTTTAGCCTTCGCACCATAACAGAAGTTGACTGCTTAGTGCTAAGGATGCAATGCACTTCTGTATGGAGGTATCAGGGGATGCAGGTTTGCTCCCTAGTCTCATGAGTGTCAGCAATAAAGGAACACCTACTAATCAAGTATCACAGATGCATACTAGAAAGCTGAACTGAAGATTAAAAAGAAAAGATGGTAAACCTGGATCAAATGTTCTAGAACACCAGGCTGGAGGGCTAGAGCTGAGGGTTGCCCTAAATATAACCTAGATCTGAATTGGAGAGCACAGCTTGTTCCAGGACCTTAAGGAAGGTGTACCATAATCCCTTGAAAGAGGAAACAGCACAACATTGAATAGCTGGCTCCAGTAACCCGAGTGCTACAGAATAAGCCAGGAAAGTAGTCAATTTTCGCTTTCTAAACACAAAAATCTAATTAGTTAAAACATCCATGCCTATCTAACACAGTACTGGGTTGCAGATGAACCTCAGCTGGTAGAGCACTTGCCTATCATACATGGGGATGTAGGTTCCATCCTCAATACCACGCAAAACCAGGAGTGACAGTGCATATCTATAATCCTAGCACTTGGGGATGGAGGCAGGAGGATCAGAAGTTCAAGATGATGATCAGCTATCAAATGAGTTGTAACCAGGGCTCCAAGATCCGCTGTCTTAGGTAAACAAGTCAGAATAAATTTGCCTCACACATTTGGTCTCTTCAGAAATCAGGCCTCCATTCATAGTGAAGGTTCCTCCAGAGGTATTCTAAAAATTACCTTCAATTCCATACATACTTGAATTAATATTCATGAGAGTATGTTACATTTTTTTCTAAATCCATTTTTATTTTCCTGTAACATATCAATCAAGGCATTCTCATTGCTGTGCAAAATAGCTGCATGGAACAAACAGACCCCATGCCAGGACATTAGCTTGCCAGAGACCTGATACAATCTTAGAAACAGCAGTACAATCATCTGTGCGCCAATTAATACTGAGCTTCTTCACTCGGAGGGAGGGGGAAGGGAGGATGGAGCTGTGTCTGTGTGGAGGCTTAAAAGAAAACTGATATCCTTTAAAAATGGTTTTCATAATAAAAGAAGCTTCTGCTTTCAGGCACTAGAGATATGCCACATAGATGGTACATATATACAGTATATATGATATGTATACATATACACATATATAGTATGTGTATATATATTGTATATATATACACATAAAGGGCTTCTGCTTTCAGACAGTATAGATATTACTATTATATTGTATTATATATATGTATATACATATGCACACATACATATATATGAGAGGCTTTTGCTTTCAGACACTAGAAATGTTGCTATATGTATAGTATAAATATATAAAATATATAAACATAACAGGCTTCTGCTTTCAAAAACTAGAGATATGTTTGTCTCTCTGTCTCTCTCTGTCTCTCTCTCTGTCTCTCTCTCTGTCTCTCTCTCTGTCTCTCTCTCTCTCTCTGTGTGTGTGTGTGTGTGTGTGTGTGTGTGTGTGTGTGTGTGTGTGTACGGAAGCTAAACACAAGAAGATAGGGTGAGGGTCCCTGGAGAAGAGCACCTTCTATACAGCATGAAGACCTGCATTCAAATCCCCGTCTAGAAAGCTGGGTTTGGGACCATGCCTGTCTCTATGCCCAGTGCTTAAAGTATGCACTACCTCCAAATATGGTGAGAGAGCCTGCAAATAAGGTGTTGTCACACTGAAAGAGCAAGTGTGACAGCTCTTCTCGGTTGCCAACATGATTACATGTAGAATTAACTAAAACTAAAGTGTCTGGGTACACCTGTGAGGGATTTTTCTTGATTGATTTATTTGAAGTAGGAAGATCCATCCTGAATCTGGATCTTTTGATGTGGGACAATCCACCTTAACTATTAGCCACATCTTCTGGTGGTAGCCCATATAAAGGACATGGAACAAGAAAGCACCTGCTCCTTGCCTGCTTGCCCACACTCTGGGTGTCAAGTCCATTCCTTCCCTAGTATGAGAGCTCACTTCTTCAGGGTTCCAACATATACTGAGGACCAGCTGAGACAACAGGCTTTGTGGGCTGAACGACTACTGGATTCTTAAGCCATCCATTAGTAGGCTAGCTGGATGACAGCCAGTAAGCTACTCTAATTAAGTCCCATAGATACATAAGAAGAAAGACAGATGGATTCATTCTGTAAGTTCTGTTCCACTATAGAACCCTGATTAATAAAGCATGACACCCATCCAATGTCCCCCACTGCTCAGACACAGAAAAGGGCTGATGACAAACCACAAAAAGGCTGACTATGAACCAATCGATAAGATACAATATAAATCTATTCGTATTCATACAACTGCATGCGTTCATGCCTGTGTACACATCAACCCACCATCAAGACATCAGTGGTGATTAATTTAAGAATTCCCTTAAAGAAGCATGGTTACTCTCAACACTACTGCTACAAGAAGGGAAGCCATCTAGATTATAAAAGAACATGGGATCAATGAGCAGCGATTTTCAAAGGCCTGTTAATTTGTTAGTTGACTAGGCAAGCAGTTGCCGAGGGAGACAGTCCATCAGAATAACCTGCAGTGCTTTATACAAGGACTACACTTCTCATTCTGAAAGGGAAGCATTTAGCAAATGAATGAAAGGTGGCAGCACATGCCACTTGAAAACATGCCACTTGGCAGAAGGATTATTGTAAACTAAAGGTACTTGAAAATCAGCAGATTCAAGAGGGACACTCTGCCCTCGCTTAGCCAATAGAAAAGAAATAGCATCCCCACAGGCAGAGGGGGGAGGAAGGTATGCTGAGTGCAAGATGTCTAGCTGGGGTGAGAAAGAGGAAATACAAAGATGGGCAAACATGGCTCAAATCAATGTGCACAAATACATCTGGTGAAATAATGCTTACCTTCCCCAGAGATTTGGGGTCTGTCTCTAAAACTGCCATCCCTATTCAGCCACTGTGTAAGCATATGGGTTGTGTCACTTTTTAAGTGTTGTTATTTTTGTTGTTGTTTTGAGACTGTCTCAAGTATCCCAGGCTGAATCACAGAGGATGATACTGATGCAGAGTACCCCCTGTTTCTATTTCTTAAGTGCTGGGTAAACCCCATACTTGGCTCCTCCTTCAAGGGATTTTATTTTCCCTGAGTGATTTCTGCTTGTGTGTTAAATACACAGCATTCTCCTGTTAATCTATTTTAGGACTATTTAATTCTCAGGCTCAGACTAAGACCCTAAGAGGCCAAAGATAAATCTGCCCCACCTACCCAAACCCTGGGAGGCTGGAAGTGAGAAGTCTGATAAATCTTGCTTAAGGACACTTATTCATTTCTAGACACCCACACAGCAACAGAAGCCTGGCTGGAAGAAGAAAGATTCAGACACATCTGCTGGCAATAGAGGGGGTAAGTGCACAAGCCATGCACGGAGGAATCAGTTCTGTGAATGTTTGAAATTATGTGATTTTTAGGTCACTGGAGATGGAGGGCGGGATGTCAGGAGCACATCCCTTCAGAGGCTCAGACACTGATGAAGCAAGCAATTTCCTTCTGTAGCAGCCCTCTTCAGAACAGGTGATCTTATTCTTGACTTCCCCTTCTCTCAAATTACAATCTTCTGCCCAAGGCTTACTCTGCTACTCCTGAATTTCAAAATAAGAAGGTTCAGTGTTGTGCAAACTCGGAGAGGCTAACAGATTGCACATGAAACACAATGTGGGCAGAGGAGCACCATTTGCTGATTACAGATGAAGTAGAGATGATGAAAAATAGGGGCACAATTTGCCTGCTTTGCAGAAAATGGGTTTTGGAAAGAGTCTCTGTCTGATGTTTCAAATCATATTAATCTGAGGACAGTCCATCACGGGTAGAAAGGCCGAGTGGTGTGCCTGTGTGTGTCTAAGTGTGGCCACATGTTCTACTCTGAGGAATTTGATCTGGAGGACTGTTTCAGTGTCCTTTCTGCTGCTGTGACATAATACCATGATTGAAAGAAACTCAGGAGGAGGCTTTATTTGACTTACACTTTGAGGTTACAGTCCACTATTGAGGGAAGTCACGGCAGGCAATCAAATTAAAAACCATGGAGGAAGGATGCTTGCTGGATAGATCACAGGTTCATGCTTACCTGGTTTCCTTAAACACCCTAGGAACAGAGCTACCCACACTGGGCTGGGACTTCCTACATCAACTAAGAATCAAGACTCGTCACATTATGCACAGGAGAAATTTGATCTAGAAAATTCCTCAATGAAAGCTTCTTCTCTCAGATGACACTAGGCTGGGCTAAGGTGACAATTACAGCTAAGTAAAACAGCTAACAAAGAAGTTGGAAGAGATTAAGACATGTTCTTCTAGTTATCAAATGGCATGAATGTGTATCTTCCATTGTTTTACTCTGTTAGGTCTTTGGTTGGTTTACCACGAGACATTGTCCTTGCTTTCTGAACGGCTTTGGCAACTATTTATTCCAGCAAAGCCCCTGAGCAAATGAAATGCAAAGGTCTAATGTGATAAGTGGAAAGGTTTTTTTATTAAAGTCCAATGCTTCCATAATTCTGTGTGATTGTATTTATATTAGTCTCCAATTTGGATTTTTAAACAAATACACTTAATGAACAGATTCTCAGAGCCCCCACTTTATAAATAGAGTACTATAGAAAAAAATCAATATCTAGTACATCTTTTAAAAATTTGTCTCAGCCAGGTACAGTGGCACACACAAGTATTCTCAATACTTGAGAGATAGAAGGAGAAGCAGAAGGACTTCAGTGTCTATATAAGTTCCTCTACAGATATACATTAACTTTAAATATTCACATCTTCCAAACAAATCAAGGGTTCAAGACAGGAACCTTTGAATAAAATGCTGACAAGGTAAACATGAGAGCTGGAGTTCGGATCACTAGCACCAACAGAAATGCCAAGCAGAGAGGCCCCTGACCTGTAACCCCAGCACTGAGGTGATGGCGATGGGATCTGTGGATAGGAGATGACGAGCTAACCCAGATGAGTCCACAGATCTAGACTTCAAGTGAGAGTACTCTGCTTCAATGTGTAATATCTACATGTAATCAAAAAAGAAACTGATAATCAATTTCTGGCCTTCACATGTATACACATACATGTATGCATGGATAGGTATGTGCATGCATGTTCACATTCATGGAGACACACACATACACAAACACACACACACACATTCTTTACTTCCAATTCAATATGTTTGATATGTGCCATATACTTTGTCATCTGTTCAAAATATCAAACAGGATTCCCAAACCAAAGCTGCTCAATCACAGAGGATAGAAATCTATAAATATTTATTGAAGGTTAGGTAAGGACTAAGCAGGATGTTCTGTACTGGAGTCTTTCACACTGAATAAAAAGTGAATTCTATAGCTGGACATAAGACTAAAGACATGGATCTAAAAAACAGAAAGAAGATCTAAAAGGACATACCATGTACATCAGCAGTTGGTTTTAAGTAAGAACGCAAATGTTATTCTGTAGAGAAGTTGTTTTATTTATATATGAGTGAGTGAGTGAGTGTGTGTGTGTGTGTGTGTGTGTGTACACACTACATTTATATAGTGCCTTGCAAGGCCAGGAGAGGACAGTAGATCTTCTAGAACTAGCATGGCAGGCAGTTATAAGCCATCCAACATGAATGCTCGAACCCAACAGGTCCTGGGAGAGCAGCAAATGCTCTCAAGTGCTTAGCCATCTCTGCAGCCTCAAAAATAGTCCTTCTCTCAGATAGTAATGGAATACATTAACTGCATGCAATAATTTCAATCCATAACTTGAGCTGATTGAAAAAAAATGCCTACAAATACATTACGCAACTCAAAATTAAGATTTTTCCATGTAAACAGAATACAAAAATTCATAGAACCTCAGGTTAGCCAAAGATTTCTCTGGTGAGATACCAAAATCACCGACCATAAAAAGATAAATCGACAAGTCAAAAAATAAAGCTTATGATCTTCAAAGGGCATTTTAAAGGTTGAAAAGTTTGGTCGGTGGTTAAAACTATACCCTGATCTTCTGGAGGGCTCGGTTTGGTTCCAAGCACTCATACGGGGTGGTTCAAAACCACTTCCAACTCCAGCTCCAGGAGATCCCAAGTCCTATTCTGGCCTCCACAGGCCCCAGCTCTCTTGAACACATATCACTACCCCAGACATATACACATACTATCAATGTGTACCCTGTTAAAATATGAAAATATGCCATATTATATGGAAGTATTTGCAAAATCATTCTCTGATTAAAGTTTTCACACAGGACACATTAGCAATTCACAAAATAAAAAAAAAATCAACTAAACTTTTGTTTTAATTGGGTAAAAGATTTGAACAGTTAATTTTAGATTTGTAAAGAGCAAATAGACAGGGGAACAACTAACTCCAGCATCGTTAGGAGAACGCAATGTACAATCACAATGAAACAGACATGTGATAGATTGCTAAAATGAGAAACAAATGGAAAGAGTGGCCATGGACAGTCAATAAAAATCACAGGTTCAAGGTGTGGTACCATCATAGGGGGAGTCAAGGGAGATGAGAGAAGAGCTAAAGAGGGAGAAGCCAAAGGGGAGGAAGTGTGGGAGAAAGAAAGACAGAGGAGAAAGAAGGGGGAAGTGAAGGGAGAAAGACACAAAAGCAGACACCAAGTAGCTCCCCTAAGCTTAGTTATAGGATGAGAACACAACTATCGGCTTAAGTGAGATTTTTTTTTTTTTTTTCACTGTGAAATGAAAACACCAGCACTCTCTCATTCCTATAGATAATTGAGAGTTGGCTGCCTGTAGCCCTTAACACACTCAAAGTGGTTGAGTCCCTGGCAACCAGATGCTATTGCTTAAAACAGTTTAGGCTCTCAGCCCTGAAGGATTCCTAAAATTGGATTACAGTCCCTCCAGATAATCTGAGAAATACAGCATGACGAAAAGGAAACCTTAAAAAAAAATTAACTCCTCTGTAACAAGCAGCACTCTGCAAACTGAGAGCAGCATGACCAAGGGCAGAAAATCTCATCAGGGAGGGCTTAAGGGCAAGAATACATACAAAGGGCCAAAGGAGCCACACACAAAAGAGCTGAGAGCGAGCCAGAGGAACAAGGGAACACCACACAGCTCTTAAACGCCTCAGAGGGTGAAGCCAGGCTTCCCACCTCAAGGGATTAAGCAGAATCCTGAGATTCCCATTGGGTTTTTGCACACTCCAAGCTAATCCAGTAAGGGAAAACACAACTGAAAGGCGTGCAACCTTCATGGCACTCTGCAAATATCCTCCATTGTTTGATTCTAGTGTATTATTTTATTTTGAAGACAGACTGTCTCATGTATTGCAGAACCAGCTTTAAACTCACAATGTAGTTGAAGATGACTTTAAACTAATCCTCCTGCCTCAAACTGATCCTTCAACCTCCACCTTCCAAATGCTAGGATGGCAGGCATGTGCCTCCACACCTGGTTTATGAGGTACTGTGAATGGCACTTAGGGTTCTATGCCTGCTGGGCAAATACTTTACCAGATAAACTATATCCCCCAGCCCGTGTGTTTTGTTATAAAGAATCTGAACAGACACATTTGTTTTTCAAAGACATTTGGATGCCAACCTGATATGTGAGAAGGTTCTCGGTACCACTAGCCATCAGGTATATACAAATGGCAGTAAGATTTCATCATATACCTGCTAGGATTTAATCCTACACCTGCTAGGATGGGTATCATTAAAAAGACAAAACTCTGGCTATGAGACTAGGAATATAAATAAAAGTTTTCAATAGGGAACTACAAATTGTCAAGACACAGCAAAGTCCTCTTGTGGCTGAGATTTTTCAGTGACTCTGTAAGGTTTATATAGAATTATTTGTGATGTTGTTACCAATAACAACAACAACAAAGCCACTGTAGGAAGAAATGGTTCACTTCCACTCACTGTTTGAGGGTACAATCCATTATGGCAGCAGGAGTGGGAAGAAGTCTGTCAACATTGCATCCACTGACCAAAAAACAAACATGGGCACTAGTGTTCAGCCTCCTATCCTGATACAAAATAGGACTCCACCCATGGCATGGCGTCACTTGCATTAAGGGTGGGTCTTCCTATCTCAAGTAACCCAATCTAGAAACTCCCTAACAGAAAGACTTAGTGGTTTCTCCTTATGTCCAAATCCAGTCAAGTGACAATGAGCACTAACTGCCACATTTGTCAGGTGATTATTAAGTAATTTCTATAACCTCCAACGTTCAGCCACTACAGATGTGCAGGTGGAGGGTGCCTCTAGAGGAGGAGGAGGATGAGCGTGCAGATGTGCAGGTGGAGGGTGCAGAGGAGGAAGAGGATGAAAGTGCAGATGTGCAGGTGGAGGGTGCAGAGGAGGAGGAGGATGAACGTGCAGATGTGCAGGTGGAGGGTGCAGAGGAGGAGGAGGATGAACGTGCAGATGGCTCCTACACCTGTGAACCATTATTGCGTCATTTCTCAAATACATTTTAATTAGCTTCTTGAGAGAAAGAACAATACGTATCATATCTATAAATCAAAGGTCCTTCATAAAAGGATCTCTCATGCTCTTAGAATTCCCTAATGTTATTACCTTGAAAAAGTATCACCCAGAAAATTCTCAACAAACACAGCCTGCAGCTCATGAATTCAGAATTTCTTCCAGGTAGTGTTTCCCAGCCATTTCAGCAACTGAAATTTCTCTTATCAAGGTGCACACTTCACATGTCTTTATCTTAATTGTGCTATAACTTGAGTTATATGTAAGAATTTACTGAGTCAAGACACCTCTAAATATAAAGCAAAGACTAGTAAAATGATTTTTCATAACCAGTAACGTTTTTATGCCTCTCACTGAATAGCCTAGTAACTTTATACAGCAGACAATATCATTGTCATTTTATAACTGAAGGAGCTGAAGCTTAGAAATCAAATGACTACTCAAAGAAAGAGCATCAGTGATGGGCAACACAATCAGAAGTTCCCACAGTTTACATCCTGACCAAAAGTGACTAGGAACACATTTAGAAGCAACCATGGTTTAGATCCTATGTCCATTCCCAAATTCTGCACCATTATGAACTTACTTGTACATTTTGGATTATGGAGTTTTACTTGCAGAAAATTTTGCATCTAGATTAGGATTACAGCACGCAAAGACATTGTGCATGTCTATTTCCCGCCCCATATGCAATTACAGAAAGGTTATGCCTCTTATGTCAAGCACCTGAACTCTTTCTAACTCAAGTCAGCAATTTAAAAAAATCTAAACAAAAAAAAGGCTTTGGATTTGCTCCGAAACTGACATTTTATTCCAGAGGTGAAATCTAGCACAGAATTAAGCATTTCTGGTCTTAAAAATAAAATAAACAGCTATACAAACTCGACACTTAGTCCCAAACACTGTCATGATGTGACTTCGAAAATATTAATGGAGACTGTAGCTCTATAAATACAGGCAGGTGCAAATGTAGACCCCTTCACCCAATTAACACACATTGCTAATGCCCCATCACTAAATGAGACATGCAGAGAAGCTTCATAGAAAGTCCTCCAACTCTTGCCTAGTCCCAACCTGTGACTTGTTTTCTGCCTGCCTCAGGTCCTTTATTTCAGAGCTTATCCAGACAGGATTTTCTTCCTTTAACACCCCATGGGTAAAAATAAAACTGAATTTACAGGAAAAAAATTTTTTTCATTGGGAAAGAAATTTTCTCACTACAGAAGATGCAACCAGTGACCCAAGACCCACAAGTTATCAACTCCTTGAGGAATCTCTCCAATGAAAAGAAAGTAGGCTCTACACTTAGGGTAGATGGACCACCCTTCCAGCTTATACTGAAGAACTAGTCTGCCAGAGAGTATCAGGTACTAACTCCAAAGCAGTTAGTTCACATACAGAGGACCAGATTGTCTCCCCCTTTCCTGACACAAGCTGAAGGTTTGTGTCTCTACTAAGGCGCCCTACAGATAGAGTTTGTGATATTTAGATACCTATTGATTCTATCAGATTTGATCATGGAATCAATCTCTCCCTTCAGAGGCTGTGGGTTAATGGCAAAGTTTATTAAACTGCAGGCACTCATTCAGAAGAGATCAATATAGACATGATTACAGGGTAACCAGAGGATTAAACTCCAGATTTATCACAAAATTAAACTGAATTAAATGTTCTCTGATAGCACTTGAAATGCTGTCAATACTTTTAACTCATAATCTATGCTCTTTCTGTGTTTACCTAATAGGCAACAGGGATGTCTGGCGCGAGAAAATGGCTGCTACACAAAAACCTAAGCCACAAGAGTTGCTAAAAGCATTGAGAGTCATTTTTGGCAAACTCATCGGTAAAAGCTGACCACTGAGAACTTATCAGAGTTTATAGTCGTCGTGTGCAGACACCATGCTACATCCCTAAAGTCTATCAATACATCCTCAAAGGCTGCATAGATAGTCAAAACTGGGTTTATAGATCATACAGAATTTCCTCCTGTTTTCCCAAGGAAGCCTATGCCATGACACCAGTTCTTAGTCCCAGGAGGAGAGAGGGCTAGAAGATGTCATCAGGATGCTGGGAAATCAACCTTTTCCCACCCAGAAAGGATGCATAAGTGTCCTTGCAAACTAAGCCAACTACAATAATAAAGGTGAAATCGCAATCCCCCATTCGGAAAAGCAACCACTCATTGAATGAACTGCAGCTTCGCATACACGCGTAATCAGGAGGGAAGTCGATACACATGACAGCTGTTAAAGCTGACATCAATACCACAGTGAATGAGGGAGAACAGCTCTGCGGGACTTGTGATGATAAAGGCCAGACCTGCTGTGTGAAGCTGGGTGGGTATGCACTCGAACATATGCAAAGGTCGCTCAGATCAGTCTGGGAATCTGAGCCTGTAAATTAAGCTGCATTTTAGATGGAGGCTTTCTATTTTCAAATCCTGTTTTTACTTTGTAGCTAGGACATTTCATCCTACAGATGACATAAGCCCAGCCCTACCCTCACCCTGATGGCCAACACGCTCTGCTGGCTTCTAATCCAAAGTGACAGTTGTGTTGTCCCACAGGGGAAAAACTAGTCTGGAACCAAGATGCTGAGCTGACAGCACCCTGCAATTCTCTTATCCCCTTCCACCCTATTGCTGAATGAGTAGTCACTTCCTTTCCCAGCATCATCAATCCTGACACCCTGGAATATGCTAAAAGATGGCCCCAGATGTGTTTCCTTTCCTTAACAACAGTGTTACCCTGCCTGAAGGAAAGCACTTGGTCTCCATCCCCAAGCTGGAAGCGACTTGATATACACAAACCCATAACTTCTAACAGTCACATAGATGCTAAGTTTCCAAGAACATTCCACATCAACAAGCAATCCCAAAGAAGCTGACAGTTTCCCTGCTGGGTCCCCATCTCCCATTCCCTCCCTCTGTGTCTTCACTCAATCTGGCCCTGCCCCAAACTGGTGCACTTGTGTAGTTCATCCAGGCATGTGGACAGTCTTTGCCATTTGTAGTTTTGTGGCCTTAAGGGCCCCTAGTCACTTCTTTTAGATAATATAAAAATAAATTGACACAATGTCTGGCAAGATTAAAGTTATATTACTTTTTTATACTTTTTTTAAATATATATATATTAATTAAGACTGAGGGGTGTGGTGGGCAGGAGGGTCTTGTTTAGTCCATCCTGTTCTGGAATACACAATACATCCAGCAAAGAACCTGAACTTCTGATTCTCCTGCCAGGACCTCCCTGAATCCTGGCTTGCACTGCCACATTTGCTTTATGGGGTGCTGGGAATGGAATCCAGGCCTTTATTTCAAGTCAGCAAAGCATGCTATTAAGGGAGCCACATTCCCTCCCCAAAGCCATTCCTACTAATTAACTTCCCAAGGCCATGTGGGCAGGCTGAGGACCACACTCTGACAAAGGTAGGACTGTCTAGGCCCTGGGGTTTATAGCTCATTGTTTCCAGACCTCTACTCTGTTTGCCTGCTTGTTTGCTTTTAAAGATAAGCAAATCATCTGGCTTCTTTAACTTAAAATAATGCAAACATAATACCTTTTAAAATCCCTTCCAAATACCCAGACCACATAAATTTTCACTGTGTCTTCATGTCTTCTTAAATCTTCTGTGATTTATGGGACACTCAAACAAGAAAAAAAAATCATGAGAAAAATAAAAAAAGTGGGTGGGTGGTGGATATGGCACAGAGGCAAAAGGCATTATCCCATGGAATGGGAGGATAGAAAACTTCAAGGAAATCTGAAAGAGAGGAGATTAACAATTTGGACTCTTCGTAGGACAAAAATTTAAAAGGCTACCCTGTTAACTATCTCCAAGAGAGGCAAGAGGACGACCTGAGGGAGCTGTGGCCGCTGATTCCATAATTAATCTCCTCTGAACAGGTTTATTCCTGCTGGCTTCCCCAATGAGACATCTGTATGTTTCCAAAAAGAAAAGAGGTGCATGTACAACTGTCAACAATTTAACATGAAAATGAATATATATGTATATATATATATATATATATATGTATATACATTTATACATACACACACACACACACACACACACACACACACACACATGCATACATGGTGGCCTCTTACAGCCTGATAGCAACACCTACACTCACCACAAGCACACACATATACATACCACAGTGGGGCTGTGGAACTCCACCAGGGAATCCCACAGTCCTGCACCTGGTTAAATGAAGAAGGGAGATATGGGGAAAGGGGGGGGGGAGGGAGGGTGCCCCCCCTTCCAGCTGAGCACTGACACATACAGTATGGTTTGGGAGGCAACTTTATGTGCTCTTAGTAGTAGATTAATGAATGTAATTACCTAGCATTGTGGCTGTGAATGCTGCAAAAACTATAATTTATAGAGTGCCATAAAGTTCTAATGCGTTTTTATGTCCATAAGCTGCTTAGCCATAATCTAATGCATTTGTACAAGAACAGCCTTAAGTGGCTCTCAGCTAAACAGTGAACACAAGTGTCTGAACCTTGGCGATTCTACTCGTACGTCTTTATAACCCAACCCCGTGTGATAAGCATCCAAGGAGAACAGCTGCTGAATTATACAAATAACTCCAGAGACAGTGACAAGGTTCTCTGCCTCTCTCACCAGGAGGGTTACTGGCTGACAGAGGCCTCGGGCTTTAATTAAATGCTGGAGTGGGTTCCCTACACATATTTGGTGGCTACATTTCCTTTCTCCACCATTCTCTCCACTCTCTCCTCCAGCCCACAGCCCCTCTCTCCTCTTCAACAGCAGAACAGAGGCTGAATTGAGATTTAAAGAACATAACAACAACAGCAAAAAACCTTTTAATAATTAATATGACTTCTACCTTGGACACAGGGCCGCCATTCCTGACTGTCCTCTGATTCTGTCACACTGCGGTAAGCAAAGGCAAGGACACCATAACAAATCTCTGCCACCTTCAGCCAACTGTCCATCAAAGCTGTCATGGAGCTAAAATTTCTTAGTGACTGGATAGATGCAATGAAGTTAGGGTGGAGGGCCCTGATGGCAGTTTATGGTTATGGAGGCTTACTACCCACTAAAATCACCGGCCTACCATAACCATTGGAGGAGGAGGAACTGCTACTTCATCTTTTCATATTTTAATTGATTATTTCACTGATTAAAAGTAACAGTAGCCACTGTTTTCCCACCGGCCATGCCATTACTCTGCATTCTCTCGCATATAGCCCTTGTCTGTCTGTATGTCCTGGGATAGTATTTCTCCTTTTCAAGCACACAGCATTCTCTGTGTATACAAGGGTCTAGAAGATGGTCCACTAAGAGTTATGACCACAAAAAATGTCTACCTAAATATGTTTTCAATATCATTCTTCAATGGTTTCTAATTTTGTGTATATTTTATGGCCTATTAGTACAGTGGAATATACGTAAAGTTATTATGACTAAAAATACACAAAGTAGGGCTTGTTTAATCTAAATTACCTTGCTTAGAGGTGGACACTATCAAAAACGTATGATAAGCAATAGATAAAAAGACTCAGTGGGAAGGGCCTGTGTTGCCAAGTCTGATGACGTCCTGAGTTTGGTCCCGAGGACCCATACTGTGGAAGGAAGCAAGCCAAGAAGTTGAACCATCACATGGACATGGTAATACATACACTCATATGCACACACAAATAAAAGTTAAAGAAAAGTGATGCGAATTCTGTTTTGAACTGCAGAGAGTAGCAAGAAAAAGCAATCAAAACCTTTCTTCAAGCTACAACACTCAAAGCTTTTAGCACTCAAAGGGTTAGTTACTAATTAATTTAGTCATATGCAAAATATATATTATATATCATAGCCTACAGCCTCAGGAGACAGAAAAGGGTGTTCTGTGAGGCAGGAGAGAGTGTTCTGTGAGATGAGAAAATGGTGCTCTATGACGTAATAGAGGGTAACCTGTGGGGTAGACATAAAGTTCTTTTGGTAAAAGGGTACCCTGTGGGGTGGAGAAGGGGGCTCACTGAAGTGGAAGAAAGTGCTCAGTGAGGTAAAAGAGTGTACTCTTAGGTAAACCGGGGTACTCCATCAGGTAAAAGAGGGTACTATGTGGGGTAGAAAGAAAGCTCTCTGGAGTGAGAGAGCATGCTCTGTGTGAGAGAGAGATTGCTCTGTGACAAAGGGTAGGTACTCTGGGACATGAGAGGATGGCCTGTGATGAGTATATACTCACTCTGTGAGGAGGAGAGGGTGCTCTGTGAGATGAGAGAGGGCGTCCCTGAGGTGAGAAGGGGTGCTCCATGAGGCTGACAGGATGCTCTGTGAGAGAAACTATGTGAGAGGGAGAAGGTGCTCCATGAGGGAGAGCAGGCTGTTATGTGAGAGGAAGGGTACCCTGGGAGACAGGAGAGATGCTCTGAGAAGCAGTAAGAGGTGCTCTATGATACCAAATTCTAAGGTGCTCTATGAAACCAATTCCAATAGTTAGCAAGTAAATCAATCAAGTATCTGTAGAAATAAATCACATTTAGGAGCAAGGTCGGAGATCATCCTTCTATAGCGACAAAATGAATGCTTCAGAACACTGGGACTCTAACAAGTTCCAAGCTACAGGAGGGCAACCACCAAACACACCAGGTATTACACAACTGACCTAAAAATTTCTCTCAAAGATAACTTAGGCTTGGCTTATTTGAATGGGATTCTTTACTGAAACAAACAAACAAACAAAAAAGATATAATAATACTTGCTAACCACCACCTATGTTTCTCTGGAAACTGAAGGAATTCAGCTTCATTTCATCACTGCAACCTGTAGTCAAGACAGATTTGTGTGACTTGCTGTTTAATTAGTAAGCACAAAGATGTTACAGTCCCATGGTTGAGGTTGACTGAAAAAGGAACCAAACCCTTATTAAAATTTCTGCCTTAAAGTTGTATTCCATTTCAGATCAGATGAACAGCTCATAGATTTATCATCACTGTTACCCCTGGGACACTAATTCTCCAGGACACAGTTGTCTGACACCTTACCAAGTCAACCAGGGTGCCATGTCAATGCCATCAATCCCTTTTGAATAAAGCTCATAAAAATCCAGTATCTGGGCTTTCAAGTGTTTCTGACAGCTGCCATTAATCAACTGGTTTCTTAAAAAAATTTAAGAAGATGTGTATGCATGTATGCATGTGTCTATGGAGACTGAAAATGGGCATTAGACCCCCAGATCGAGTTCTAGGAAATTCTGAGCTTCAGATCTAGATGCAGGAAAATGAACTTGCATTCGCTGGGAGAGTGCCAAGTACTCTTAACCACTGAGGCAGTTCACCAAACCCTTGAGTTCTTAATTCTCTACACAAAGCAGAAGGCTAGGCTGCACATTTATTGGAAAAAAAACAAAACAAAACAAAAAAAAAACAAAACCCTACAACCAGAAATCTTTTGTCAATGAATATGAGCTGCTGGTTGTGAATGTTCATGAATGTTCATGTGCTCTGAGATATGACTGTGGAAGTATTAGAAACAGCCCCAGTGTTTCTCCCACCTGGATACACAGTCAGATTGGAAGAAGATATATGCCAAGTGTAATCCCCACAAGAGACCCATTTCCAGAGCACTGGGGTCCAGACATCAGAACTGCTGATGGAGAATAATGCAATTCTCATCTCTGTGAGGCTAAAGTTGGCTGCAAAACTCTGTGCTTCTAAAATTGATGCTAAAATAAGTCAACGGTCGCCAGCCACAGACACTATACATCTATACAAGCACCACAGGCTATCTATCAGTGTGTGTCACAAGCGGCCCTATGAGCCCTTTCATCCTGTAATCTCTACATGACAAATGGGACAAGGACATGTCTTATTACAAGTAATCTGTTTAGTCCTCTGGGTCTTGTGCTACTAATGTGATGAGGAACATTACACTCGATGTTGACAATAATAGTAACCACATTAGGACAGGAAACCATAGCATTTAATTTGCAGACTACTTGTAGAGAATTGAGATATTATTGTTTTGACCCACAAAGAAGACAAAAAAAAAAAAAAAAAAAAAAAAAAAAAAAAAAAAAAAAAAAAAAAAAAAAAAAAACTGGACTGATTATCTTATCAGTTCTTCTATAAAAAAGTGCCAAACTACTACAGTGAAGACAGAAATTAATTTATTACATGCAGTAGATATCTTAAACTATGTGTTAAAACCCTCTCCATCAGATAAAGATGCTTTGCACCCAGTCTAATTGCTTATGTTACATTCCTAGGATGCTGTAGTAAAAAGACAGAACTTAGTCCTTCAAGTTGTCCTCTTGTGTCCACATGCACACTATAGCTCCCATAAATACAAAGACACACACACTCTCTGCACAAAATATACAAATAAAAATTTGATCAATAAAATTATCTCCAGTGCTAGAGAAACAGTCATACTTTAATACATATGTGTGTTTATTTAAAATACTGCCGAATATCTACACACTCTTGTGTATAGTATAGACTATAAAGCAAGCAAAAGGCTCAGTCAGAAAATTGAAGACAGAAGAAGGAATAAATATGTAACACGGGTTCAATGAATCCATGGGAAAATTTAGCAAAATAAATAATTAAACAAATAAAGAAATAAAATTCTGAGCATCCTGGGATACTCCAGCAGGATGTAGAGAAAGGGTACTACTGTGCCACAAACAGTCAGCAGATGGTCTTAAAGAGGGCATCAGAAGGGGAACAGCGGCCACCCTAGGTGTCCATATCAAACACGTGCCAGGCCTGAGGCTAATGCCTATCTGCTCCCCATCTCCTTCCCCCTGCTATGGGCTACCTCTCCAGGTCTCTACACCCACTGCCTTAATTGAAATACTCTCCTCTGAACATCTGTCTTCACAACCCCCTAGTTGGTAACGCCATCTCTGATCTTGCAGTAGGCTGCAGGACTGGTGATATCTCCAAAGTACAAGTCTTACCATGTCACTCTCCTGCAGTAAAACTTCAGCAGCTATGCACTGACCAATGTCAGTGTCTTCAGCAGGGTCCCAAAGGCCCTCCACAACTGCAGCCTTGCTGGCAGCTCTAACCTCATTATTTCTTGTCCTATCTCCGACACCCACTTCCCATCATACACCTGAATTCTAAACATAATAAACAACGACTCCTTTAAGTTTATGAGCAGAGTCACATGTCTCAAAGTAATTCCTTCACCTGGACCACTCTCTCAAACTTAACTATCCTCTACTTAGCTTTAAGATCCCCACCACTGTTGACAAAACATGTGTTCCTTTGTATTACAGCTCCCAAGTACCTTGCCTTGGCGTGCTACAGGCCAAGGTCTGGGCCTTGCCTGTTATCACACCCACACATTGGACAGATCTCATCTGCAGAACATTAGGTAAATGGATAAATCAACATCCTCCTTAAAGCATCGCATCACTTTATAAGACAACCTTGGTACAAGAAGGTCACCTCAGTCACACTCTGCAGTCATTCTGGGAAGCTAAGAGCTATGCATGATATGCTAATGACCTACCAGTAAACCCTGTTTAACCTCTAAAAAAAAGTCAGCATTGGCTAAATTCTGAAGGCCAGCTTCCATTCTCAAAAAGGAATCGGCAAGAGTGGTTGCCAATTAACTGTGGTTTTGGACTCAACTTGACACAACCTTTAAGTCACCTGGGTAAGAGTTTCACGAAAGGACTATCTAGATCAGGTTAGCCTGCAGGCGTGCCTGAAAGGTATTTTTCTTAATTAGATTAAATGAGGTAATATAAGCTATACTGACTGTGGCTTGGCACTATTTATGCTGGGCTCTGAATCCTATAAAAGCACAAACAAAACAGAAGATATAATTTAAAAAAATAAAAGAAAGGAAGGGACAGCTGGGTTCTTGCCCTGCATGCATTCATTCATTTCTCTCTGCTCCTGAATATGGGCGTACCCAGCTGCTTCTTAAGTTCTTCATGATGCTGTGTAACCTCGAATTTGTGACTTCAAACCTTTTGTGAATAGGTTGGTTGTTGCCGGGACATTTCACCACAGTACCGAAATGAAGCTAAGAGGGCAGCTCTAATGAGCTGCATGCTTTCGACAGCCTGGATGTCAAGCCCAACAGCTAAAATCATGATTAAACACTATCTTCTAAAAATTATAATTCCCTCTTGTTATTGTGTGGATATGCTGCATATATACACATAAACACAGGTGCACATGTAAAAACCCAACAGGACTCAGTACATTCCTCCAACACGCTCTGCCTAATGCCTAAAGCAAGGGTCTCTCAGTGAACCAGAAGTTTGCCTTTTCAGCTAGCCTGGTTGGCAAACCTCTTCCGTCCCAGTGTTGGGGTTTCAGGCACATATACCTAGACCTGGCTTTCTATATGAGTGCTGGTGGTTCAAGTTCATATTTTCATGGCTGCAGAACAATCACTCTTGCTAATGATCCGTCTCCTCAGCCCCCTCATCTCCTCAACAATCCCCTAATCCCTGCCGTACTTTCTATACTAGGAAAAAAAAATGTTTAGCAATGTTAAGTCAATAGCTTCAACATGGTTACTAATGAAATCTCCTGAGAAACTTCAAAAACTCCAAAGCTGAAACACTCTGAAGCACAGTACAATGTGACCTCCAGGGGGGTCCTGCTTTCTAGTGTTCCTCAGTTGTATCATCAGGAGCAGAAACTCATGGGTAAAGTGATGAAATTCCCTGGCGAACAAGCTGCTAATCCTCAATGCCAGCCTGAAGTCAGCCCAGTTTCAGAACTAGAAAGATCTGTTACATACAGAGTTCCGTTAAGCTACTTCTCTGATCTTATAAATCCTAGAACATGATCTTTTCTCTTCAAAGTATTAGCAGGGGTTAGCCTCGTCGTTAGAACAGGGCGGGCCGTCAGATTTTATCAAGTGTCACTCTGACTGTGAAAGTCAACTGCTTGGTCCTTTGAGAGCTCTCCACTCACTGGGCTGCACCTAACCGCACCTTCTCCAAGTTCCACTTGATGCCAACTGCTGAGGGGCCATGAAGGATTCTGCATGTTAGCTTAACTTGCTGACTTGTGATGGGTCAAAGAAAAATGATTTGAATAATCAAGGAGGGAAAGTGGCTGACATAAAATGTTAAAGCTTACTTAGGTATCACAACATCCTAAAAACATTAGAAACCACACACAGCAATGTTGTGTCTTAATTTTAGCACTTACAATAAACTTCAGGTTCACATTCAGATATAGTAATTGACACTGATCTACCAAGTACTTGACACAATGTAACATGGGGGAAAAAGAGGTGAAAGAAAATGTCTGAGCAGCCACAGGCAGTGTAAGGCAAAATGGATTGATATTCTACAATCTTGTACTTGGGAAGCCTTAACTACCAACACAGAAAATAATGGGTTACCCTGCCTTCCCCGGTGTGAAAACCAGGACAGGACATTATGCCTGTACTGTGCCTCCTTGTCTATTAAGGCCATAGTATGTATTCAACCTGTACCCCACTCTCAGAAAGACTTGACCCTTTCTTTAATGAAGCTATCTTGCAGCTTTCTTTGGTAAGCAAAGTTGAAAGAGAAACCTGAGTACTTGCAAAAGTAGAGGAAACACTTGAGCCAGGACTGCCTGTCAATCTTTGCTGCCCAATTTGCATATCAAATTAACACTGACTCATGCTTGCTTGTTTTTAGAGATGAGGCCTGTAATAGCTGACTGAGTAGCTGAGAACGACCTGAACACCTGGTGATCCAGCACTACATGCTTTTAACAGCTGAGGCATCTCTCCAGACCCAGAACCTGGTTTTGAAGGCAGATAAGAGGCCCAAGGAATTCTAACAAATCTTTTTAATAAGTATTCTCATTTTTAAAAAATTAGCCCAACCATTTGTGCAGAAAATCATGGCAAACAAAGAAAAGAAAATGAATGGCAAGGTCCCTTCTACCAGTCTTTCCTTACACATTCCATCCTGAAAGAAGAGTGTAGACTGAACATGTACCTATCATGATGGGCAAGTGGAGCTGAGTTAGTTGGGTATAGTATTTTGAGTTCCATAGTAAGATTAACATCTACTGTGTGCACACAAATAACAATCACCGGGTGTATACACTTGTAGATTCTACATGGAAGAAGAATAACTTGTATCTGTGCTAAAGGTGGCACTGAGCAATAGAAAAAGACATGGAGATGTCATGTTAAACTAAACTAAACAAACAAACAAAACAAAAACAAAAAACCCTGTCCTGATTTTGTTTCCTTTAGCTGTAACAAAATCTCTGACAAATGAAACCAAGGAAAATGGGATTACTCATCCTGCAGCCAAGAGAGCTGCAAGAACGGTAAGAAAACCAAGTGTCTCTAGGAAAGGATCTTAAGCCACAGAACCATCTCCCTGCCTACACTTAACACAATTCTTGACACGATTTGTTTATCCACAAAAATTCACTGTGTAGATTCATACAGATATATATAGGACTTTTTGCAAACGAACAATACCATCACAATGTGTTTATTTAATCACACCTCTAGCTTGGAGAGTTGATGTGGCTTTAACCCAAATCTCACTTTGAGTTTTATCCTAAGCAGCATGATGTACAAACTCAAAGTTTTCTAGGGTGCTTATATGGTGAATTTCTTCCTAATGCATGTTGGAAAAGAAGATGGTGCCCAGAGAAGCATCTAAAAATCTCACAAATCACAATGCTGAATTTCAATGACTTGTCAAACACTGGGCTAGATGTTTGGGGTACACCAGAGAAGAGATTCCCAGCTCTTACTAAAATGTTAGAAGACAATGACTCCTAGGGGAGAAAGAAAGCAGAAAAAATATAAAAGGTGGGGCCCAAGGACCATCCATTATTTGAAATACGGTTATTTATTCTAGAAAATATTTTTTGCTGTTTTCTTTCTTTCATTTTTGAATGACTGGGTGTCTCTACACATCCCTGGCTGTCCTGGAACTTGCTATGTAGACCAGGCTAGTCTTTAACTAACAGAGATCCTCCTGCCTCTGCCTCCCAAGTGCTGGAATGACAGGCACATGCCACCATACTCTTTGGAATTTTGGAATCTGTCTATTCTATTGCCGCATAGATTAAAAAATTTTCAGACACAAAAAGAAGAGATCACCTATGCACACATTAACTTTACCACCCTAAAACTGGAATATCCAAATCATGTATGAAAACAGGATGAAGTACAAAAAAATTATTCGAGTATTCTTAAGGAAATCTTTCTTAACCACACAAAGCAAAAAATTGTCTCTAACAATTCCACATCCACATCATAAAAATAGGAAGCTCTAAATGTTATCTGTTTTCCATTGCATCCTAAATGGCTGTGTTACACTAAATCCCAGGAGGCATCTACTGGGTATGTTTGGTTCACAAGTAGGAAACTGTTCAGCCGCCGAGCACAATGTGAGATGATTCTGTGTTCACTTCAACTCTTCTCCTTGTCTAAGATGTTCTCTTTCAGTGCTATGAGTCATGGATCCCTTGAATACATGATATAATAGTCAATTACTGCTATCCATTTAATAAGTTGAGATTTCCCATAAATACTACAAAGTTGGTGATTTATCTAATATCCTTCAGACAGATCTCCTGTATATAACAGGTTGTCTGACCTTAACGAGCTCAGACTCTTCTTGAGTAAATACATACACAAATGCAGATATTTAGAAATAATAAAAGCAATGTTTAAAGTCATAATATTCTCTCTTGTGTGTGTGACACACACACACACACACACACACACACACACACACGAGCCATCGGGGAATGGAAGGATGGCTCAGTCAATGAAGTGCTTCTTTGAGAACATGAGCCCCTGAGTTTCATCCCCAGAACACAAGTATAAAAAGATGAGCAGGATAACCTGTATTTGTAATCTAAGGGCTGGAAGGAGAGAAAGACAGATCCTTAAGGCTCCCAGACCAGGGTACACAGCCTACTTGACAAGCTCCAGGCCAGTGAGAAACATCTTAGCAAAGAAAGTGAATGTGAATGGTATTCCTAAGGATGGTATCTATATACATGTGTATATTCACACAGGTATGTATACATTTTTTTTTTTAAAGGCAGCAATTAAAATAACTGAGAGGTGGAAAACAGACTAACAATTGTGTTGTAGTAGGTTATGTCCCTGAACAGGATTAAACAAACAGGGTTTAGAAATCCTACTACTTAGCAAATCCAAATGCACATTATAGGTGCTCATTATATGCTCACAAAAGGACTACTCTTCCAGTTTCACAATATACAGAGTATCAGTTTCCAATCATTCGCTTGGATAATTCAGAGGTAGAAACAATGTTGCAACAAATCCTACCCAAGCATTTACCACTCACGTGTCTGCAATGGCTGAGCTGCTTCACTCAGAAGAGCAGTTGTACAGGACAGGCAGCTCCTCGGCTGAAGGACCACAGTGTATTACAGGCAAGCACTGAACCAAAGACACACTCTTCCAGCACAGAGCCCAGGTGTGAGGACAGCGCTTCATTTTCCAAGCTAGCAGAGGGGAACGCTGGTACAATCACTCCTCCACTGCCTAATCCCCAAATCATATTGATTCAAAAGTCAATACAAATGGTGGAACGAGCCATAGGGCAGAGGCTTTAGATCAAGATTTAAGCCCTGCTTGTCTTACACAAGCCATTTCACCTATCAAAAATTCAAATTCTTCATTTGTAAAATGGTGAGATGAATCATGACCGTTCACTCGCAGACTGGCAGGAGATTCAAAGCCGAGTGTACACCTAGGCTCAGTAAAAATCAAAGAGTGGAACCAATGCTCCAGTATCATCATTAAACTCTGGAGTAGCCATATGTGGTTTGAGCAAGATGTACCTTCACAACTACCTTCTACTCTCCATACAGCCTGGATGGAAGAGGGAGGTGAGTTTGTGCCCCAAACTTTATGAAATCGAGAACAGTCTTTCTGATCGAAGTGGTTGTGTGAAGCATGGTCATGAAGAAGTACACTGAGTTAATATGAAGACAGGATTTTTGCTTTTAAAGATTTTTGTTTTATGTGGAAGCACCTACATGTATGTGTATACATATGTCCCTAGTGCCCTAAAGTCCAGAAGAGCGCATCAAATCTTCTTGTACTAGGGTTATACGTT
This sequence comes from Arvicanthis niloticus, assembly GCF_011762505.2. Classification (NCBI taxonomy): domain Eukaryota; kingdom Metazoa; phylum Chordata; class Mammalia; order Rodentia; family Muridae; genus Arvicanthis; species Arvicanthis niloticus. The sequence goes on from NC_133432.1 coordinate 22,607,807, forward strand.
GTGAGTTGTCATGATGGTCCAGAAACAAAGCCATGGTTTGTGTAAGAACAATAATTGCTCTTAATGGCTAAGCGACTTCATTTCTTTTTTTTAAACCACAGGTTGGCCTCCAACTTGCTTTGGAAAAAAGGATGGCCTTGAACTCCTGATCCTCCTGCCAAGTGCAGGGATGGCAGGTGTGAGCCATCACAAATTCAGTTTTATGCTACATGAAAGATGGAATCCAGGGCTTTGTGCATAGTAAATACAAATTCTATCAACTGGGTCACATCCTCAACCCTGGGCACAATCTTTTAAACCAAGGGAACATTGCTTTTCAAGGTCTCCTGTGCAAAAAGGACATTGTTTAAAGTAATTATAAAATATGAGTGGCATCTCCAGGAACAAGGAGACAAAGCTGAGTCTTCAAATAAAAGTTCAACAGGGCCAAAAGAAGTATACCCTTGAGTAGCTAGCTTAGGAATCTTCCACATAAACTACTATGAATTTGTCCTTGTTTTCCTTCCTTCCTTCCTTCCTTCCTTGTTTTTACTTTTCAATGATCGAAATATTTGGAGTAGAGAATGTTCAATGAACTTTTTTTAAACTTTTATTTTATTTATTTGTGTATTCTGGATTTGTCGTTTTAAGACAGGTCTCCAGTAGCCCAGGCTGGCCTCAAACATGTCACATACCTGAATATATTACATTCTTGATTCTCTTAGTTCTATCTAAGCTTTCTTCTTAATCTTTTGATAATCCATAAACTTCAAAATGCTCAGCTAAGTTTGAAATTCATATATGAATTCGAGGCATGAGATTGCTTAAATATGAAATAGGACAGGCTTATATTAAAGAAAAATCTAAATCATGACCACCCTAAGGAAACTGGAACTGACAACAATATGCAAAAAGTAAAGTAACAGCAGGTAAGGTAACATTGTAATTCATAAACCTGGGAGGCTGCTCTGGAGAACTGGGAGTTCAAGATCACTGTCAGCTACGTCATGGGTTCAAGGTTAGCCCAGATTATATAAAACTTTATCTTAAAACAAAACAGTAACAACAACAAAAAAGAAGGCCACCAACTAGAAAGCTCACTGGTTAAGAATATTTGGTCCTCTTGCATAGGTCGTGAGTTTGCTGCCCAGACCTATAACTTCAGCTCAAGTGGATCTGATGTCTTTTCTGGTCTCCGATGGTAACTGTACTAATGTGTGCATCTAGGCACATAAACATAAATGTAATTTTTTTTAAAAAAAATTTTGAAAGATTTCTTTAGATTTTTAAATTTTTATGTGTGTATGTTTGTCTACCTACATGTATGTATGTATATTATACATGTGCATGTATATGTGCCACTGGTGCTTGCAGAAGAGGGTGGTGGATCCCCTGGAACTGGGATTACAGATGGTTATGAGTCGTGTGAGGGCTTGCAACTGAAGCAAGGTCCGCTGTAAGAGCAGTAAGTGCTCTTGACCACCAAAACAACCCTCTAACACATGAATAAATATTTTTTAAATGCAACAAAATAGATGTACCTATAGTTCTAGAACATACTCCTGTTCGTTCATATATTAAACATGCCCTCAAAGCAACAGCACCTGTTTATTAAAGAATTTTCATGTACATCACTGACTGTAAAGAGGGAGGGCAAACATAATCCAAAGGCCTGCCCTTGGCACTTTACATCTCTGCCGGTTTTACAGGAATCCCACAAGCAAGGCTGTAACTTTTATTTACAGTGAAGAAGTCCCTGTATTCTGTGATACAGTGCTGTACCTCATTAACTGTAACCATGTTAAGTGGACCTCCTTTATTATTTTTTTCAGAACTACTTATTCTCATTTTATGTGTATAAAAACTTCGCTTGCATATATGTAAGTGCACTATGTCTACATTTGTTACCAGAAAAGGCATCTGATTCTCAGGAATTGGATTATGAACAATTCATATGTGGGAACCTGGGTAGTCTGCATGAGTATCAAGAGCTCTTAACCACTGAGTCATCTTTCCAGTCCCTCAGTAAAATTTCTTGGGGGGGGGTATTTATTTTTTTTAATTTTTTATTGGATATTATATTTATATTTTAGATTTTATCCCCTTACCCCATTCCCCCCACCACCCAGGAACCTCCTATCCCAGCCCCCCTCCTCCTGCTTCTATGAGGATGTGCCCCCACCTACCCCCCACCTCCCCACCCTTGATTCCCCCCCCACTCAGTGTCCAGCCTTCCTGGGACCAAGGATCTCCTCTCCCACCTATGCCTGACAAGGCCATCCTCCCCTACATGCACAGATGGAGTCATGGGTCCCTCCCTATGTGCTCCCAAGCTGGTGGTTTAGACCCTGGGGAGCTCTGGTTGGTTGGTATTGTTGCTCCCCTCATGGGGCCATAAACCCTTTCAGCTCCTTCAGTCTTCTCTCTAACTAGATTGGGAACCCCTTGATCAGTTCAATGGTTAGCTGTGAGCATCTGCCTCTGAATGTGTCAGCCTCTGGCAGACCTCTAAGGAGACAGCTATACTAGGCTCTTGTCAGCATGCACCTCCTGACATCCACATCAGTGTCTAGCTTTGGTGACTGCACATGGGATGGATGTCCAGGTGGAATGGTCTTCAGTTACATTTCTTAACAACCCTTAGAATATACCTTGAGAAATAACAAACTGCCAGACTGCTACTTTAAAGACAATGAGGTATTGTGCATCCATTGGGAAGCTTACAGCTACATTTAGATCTATGTTACAGGTGCCTCACTGATACTGACCCCCATGCTTAAACTCCTTAGGACTGCTATTTAAAGGCCAGTGAGACTGCTCAGAGGGTAAACTGAAAAGCACTTGCTGCATGAGTCTGGTGACCTGAGTTTGACCTCTGGAACTCACAGATAAAGGAAATAACAGATTCCTAAAATTTGTCACTCAACATCAAGTGCCCTGTGACACAAAGGATGTAAGCTAATAAATAATATAAAAATTGTAATGTAATTTAACAGATTTCAACTCTGGTTCCCACAGGCTCTTCCTGACATTCTTTTCTGCCAGTTGTATTGAGTAGAGGTCAGGGTCTTCACCATGACAGCCACTAACAATCCAGCCCTCAGAAAATCCCAGGAGAAGGAACCTGAGCTACCTGGTATCTTCCTTTCTCAAAAGCAAACAAACAAAGAAAACACACACACAAACATACACACACACACACACACACACACACACACACAGAATGGGGTGAGGGGAGACAGGGACAGGACAGGACAGACAGGCAGACAGACAGACAGACAGGCAGGCAGGCAGACAGGCAGGCAGGCAGGCAGACACGCAGAGAGACTGACCGACTATTGAAATATACCCAGTATGTCCCAAGATGGAAATAAACAAACCAAGTTCTCAAAAACCACATAAGCCAAGGTTGTCTCAGAGACTCGCTTGCCTCCCCACATATTATTTCCCTTGCTACCTTCTCCAGATAGCAGCTAGCGCTGGCTTCCAAGCAAAGAAGTACACAAAACATTATCATCTAAATGTACAACATCTTTCCAAAGACTGGGGTGGGGAGAAAACCCGCCGACCGCCCTCCAACATTCCACACATGACACATAAATCTTTTTGCTCATTCATGTCTGACTCTGAGTCAGAAAACAGTTGAACACAGATATATGAACTTCCTATCCGCCCTGCGGGATGTTTGTAATAGAGAGAGTAAAACTTACATAATGTGTGTACAGAAGAGCAGATGGGACCTCCAATAAGTGAAATATGATCCTACACATTTTTTTTTCCTTCTCCCACTACACTTTTAATTCTGTAGTTGCTTTGTTTCTTTTCAATAACGCTCCTTTTAGACTGAGCGCCCTTGTATGTGGCTGGATCATTAGCATCACAAATCACAGCCCTGGTGCTAGCACAACAGCATTAAGCAATTTACAGTGTGGCACCTGACATTAACGCTCCCTGTTATCTGATTTTAGGAGTCATTATTTCAAATATTTTAGATAAAGTATGTTTTCCTCTTAGTATACAGAATGATAAATGGTTTGCAAATAATTGCGAATCTCCGCTTAGTATGCCGGTGGGTAAACGGTGCTCCTGCTGCCAGGGCCCCTTCTATTATTCCAACCCTAAAAAAACTATTCTGCAAGCAGCATGGCTGCAAGATGACATCTGTGTGTTCGTTAATGCATCATTTCCTCCGCACAGAAGCACTCCGAATGAAATTTAATTCTAATCTTTAATTGAACAAAATTGCTTTCAGATGATAAATTAAGGCAAGGGAACCACACCCATCACAGGCTGGTTCACACATCTCTAGCTTTGAGGAGAAAGGCAACAGAAAACAGGCTGGATTGATTTGTTGTCATGTAAGGGGGGGGCATTATGAGGCGGTTGAGGAGTTGGGGGAAATGGAGGACGGGGACAAGAATGGAGAGGAGGAAGGGGAGAAGAGAGGAAGACAGAGGAATGGAGGAGGGAGAGAAAAAGAAAGAGATTTGCTCTCCTGTGGCTGTGTCCTAGACAGTGAAACCAGAAACATTTGAATTACAAGAACAAATCTCACAGGCAGCCATCCAGTACTAGGTTGGAGCATGGGTTATTGCAAACATGGCATCCATGTGACATGCTCTAAATCCAGGCTTGAAGGCAGAAAGATGTATTTGAATTTTAAAATTATAACATCTATCGGGACACTGATTTATTTTGTTAAGGGTGAAAGTCTCACCATATTGAGCCTCCCATCAATATATACCAGGGGCTGCAAAGATGGCTCAGCAGTTAAGAGAGACTTTGGTTCCCAGTACTGAAGACAGGTACCTCACAACCACCTGTAACTCCAGCTCCAGTGCCTCTGGCCTTCAACATCACCTGCATGCACATGTACACAAATCTGAGGTCCACAGGTTTCTGAGCACAAAATGACATGTAGTGACTAGAAAGGCTTTGATTGGCTTTTCCCCAGTCCGCAGACTGAAGAACTTAACAGCAAGGTGTGCTTTGCACTTCCCTATGTCTTTGCTTGAGCTTGTTGTGTGCAGGTGTTAGCACACAGTCTTCTCAGCTCCAGGGCTAGGCTACTGTACTCAACCTACCACTGGATTTAACAATATGGTATACTCCAATCCAGAAGGAAACCTCTTCTAGACTTTCTGAAGTTGTATGCACTTCAGACAAACTATCTGTCTGTTTAGGTTCAGAAGAACTTCTAATGACAGTTTCTATCTGAGATTTGAAGATTTTATGGAAGCGTAAAACGCTCAGAGTCTGAGAATCTGTAAGACACGTTAAGATCTTTAGTAACACTTATTCTGCTGTGGAACTTTGCAAATCCTCTTCATGCAATTTTAAGTCAATGGTGTATGTGACTATCAAATTTGGGGCTATCCTGAGCCACATAAGACCTATACCTAAAAAAATTAAGTTTTAAATCTATGCATGCACATACATAAAAATGTACCCCACATATATTTACACACATGCAGGCCTACATATATGTTCAAGAACACCCTACAACTACATACCAGAGTCTTAGGTAGCCCTGAGCCATGTGTCTCAGAAGTTCCTTTACTAAGGAGAGAATGTCTGACCAGGAAGCACTTTATCCAAGCATCATTTTAAAACATCTCAGCTTGGCAGCCACAAAAACAACCACAACAAAACAAAAAACAAAACAATAAAAAATATACAAAACACTCCACAAAACAAAGCAAACAAACAAAGAAAAAACAGGACTACATATTTGCTACCCAACTATGACTTTGCACAAAGGTATCAGACAGCATCCTGCTGTCTTTTTCTATCTTTATGAAGAGACTGCTCTTAAAAAGTTTTGTTTGCAACAAAGACAAGCACATGGGTCTGTATCAGATAGAGTTGAAATTCACCTTAACAGGCTGACTTACCTCTCCACTGATGTTTAAGCTGGCAATAAAAATGAATCAAACAGGGCTAGAGGTTCAGAGTGAGTGTGACCCTTGCACAGTGCCCAAGTTCGGTTCACAGAACAAACATTGGGAGACTCACAATAATCTGTAATAATAATCCAGCTCCATGAATGCCTGTTCACTAACACACACACACACACACACACACACACACACACACAAATCTTTTAAAAAGTGAACTAATCAAATAATTTGTACACAACATACTTTAAAGATGTAATGTCATTTTGTAAATCCATAATATTAGTATCTCACACAAAGGGGCGGAGGCTGCAGCTTCACTGACTATTTGCCTACCATACCACTAAGATATGACATTCCATTCCCAGCACCTCAAATACAGGTACATGACAGTAATTCCAAACAAATAGCAGGATAGTAAGAAATTCAGGTCATCTTTGGCTATCAATAAAGCTTGAGAACAATTTGGACTACAGTATACTCTAGCGAAATAATTTTTACATGAATATTAACAGATGTGACATGTTGCATAAAGTGTGTAAAGAGAAGCACCTACACTAAGGAAAACAGGGTAATGGCTAGACCCCCTTTTAAGAAAGTCTTATTCCTTACCAAGTGCCTTCATCTGGGCACACTGACTACTTTTCAATAGGTCCACATACATGCAAGAAACATCCTTTGGGAAAGCAATCCCTCCTTTTCCTGTGAAAAAGGCCAGCTTCACATTGATTACCATGTTCATTCCTAACACTCCTCTACGCCATGTAAATTTCTTTGGATACACCTTTGAACCTCCTGTAGGCATCTCCCTAGTTCTCTCATTTCACACTCAGTTCAATAATGATTTTAACATTTTTGTATCCTTAGCCTCACTGTTTTGATTATTATAGTCTCCAATTATTAGAGGTGATTTAAACTGAAGTCACTGAAAAAATGAAAAAGAAACCTGTCTCTAGCTAGTGTCCTCAGTACTCTCATCAAGGGGTAAAATCATTTGGAAAAAAAAAAAGTTAAATAAATTCAGAGCATCGTTTCTGAAGGAAACCACCATTGCTGTTTAGGGCTGAACCCTCATGTTGACTGTCTCTCTAAAGGCCTCTCCAAAGAATATGTATGAGTGGGGTAGAAATATGGCTGAGAGGTTTTAAAACATCCGCTGCTTTTGGACAAGACCCAGCATCAGAGCTCAACACCCATAGGGTGGCTCACAACTGTGTCTTCAATTTCAGAGGCTCCGATACACTCTTCCAGCCTCTGAGGACTCCTGCATGCTCACAGCACACATGATTTAATAAATTTACACATAAATAAAAACTAAAAGTACTTTTTTCTTAAGAAAGAACCAAATTCAGAGAGAGAAAACTGTTCAGTGAGAACCGCATGATGAGACTAAAAACTTAGTTATAAAGTTTGACTTAAAGAAACTGAATCTCTTCCTTCAGAGAAGATCAAAACACTCCAGCTCTACCATTAGAATCTACACACATTATCCCATCATGTTTCTGGACAGGAAAAAAATTATGAAAGTAACCATGTTGGTAACCGCTACCCCATCTATGCTAGAATGTGAGGAAACCATCACAAAACACAAGACATTCCAGGAGATTCCAAAGAAAGCTTCGGGGATACTAAAAAAAAAACCATTTATCTGAAGTAACACTCTACTCAAGATAAGGTAATTCATTAGGCGAAAGACAACAATCCTTAGTACTTTTCTCTGACAATTGAGAAACTTTAAATCTGCCACTGGTAATTCACTACATTGAGAAAGTTTCAATTGTTCAACTTGAACCTGCAAGGCTCTTATCTACTTCTGGACCTTTTTTCAATAATCCTTTATCTGCTGACATTAAGGAGAATACAAAAGCACAGGGGTGGTGCTGGAGATGCATATTTAACCTTTACAGCTGCAAGATGCTACACTGTGAGCATTTTTCAAAGTGGCAGCCTGCAGACAAGGGAACCATGTCCTTCTAAAAAGAGCACACAGTATCCTCCCTGTTTTCCCAGCTACTGGGCAGCATAGTCCTGTAATTCAATATTAATCCCTGAACTAGGGGACAGGCAAAATCTATTTATTGGTCCTTCAAGCCTTGCTTTCAGAATACAGTGAAACCTCGAGGGGGCAGGAGAGGCATTACTTACCACCCCCTCCCAAAAATCAAAGGAAAGGACATATTGAATCGTGCTTTTTCAGTAACTTGAAGCTGTGCGTTTAAAAATCTGCTTAACAGCTTCAGCCTGTGAATCAACTATTTCCCCCCTTTATGAAGCGTATGCCTCTGAGGTAGGCTTTTGCTCTAGGTGTTATATGAGTACCTCACTTTCAATGAGTAGACGCCCACGGTTTAACTACAGTGCCCATGACAACAACATGTGAGATTTTGATGTAATAAAATCATGAAAATCAGACATCTGTACTTCTTTCTGAGGAAAAAGTAGCCTATGAATAATTAATAGCTTGGCCATTATCATGTGATCTAAATATGCTATTGTATAAAGTAGTTGACATTACAAGAAGCAGGCCCCTCAGAAGCCCATGAGAAAGACACCCTGTGTAGTTAGCACCTAGTTCAGTACAGCAAAGGCACTCACATACTTAAATAACCTTCCTAGAAAGACATCCCACAATCTGCCAGGTTACAGGGCTAGACGTGGGGAAGAGAATGGCTAACTAAGCAACATGTGTCCTGTGTTTGCAGGGACATTTAGAATGAAAATTGAAGAAGGAGAAGAGAGAAAACAGGTCCAATGACAGATGGGCTGCTCCTCAAGACGAAAGGAAGTGCCACAGCTTCTTAGTAAGTTGTGATTATGACGCTAGTTGGGGCTGGCAGTGCTGGAAAATTCGATGAAAGAATTCTGGTCTGATCTGGATGATAGCAGGAAACAGTGTTCCAAGTTAAAGCTCATCTCTAAGTTTTAGTTATATTCTCTAAGAAGGTACAGAGCAGGAATTTCCAAACCCCAATCTCATACCCTGTCCTTATTATGAGGGAGAGACAGAAGAAGGAACAAAAGATGGGTGAAGGAGGGCAGAAACAGAAAGGACAGAGGGAGGGAAGGAAGAAGGGAGGGAGGAAGGAAGGGGAGAAGAGGAAGGGGAAGGGAAGAGAGGGAGGGAGGGAAGGAGAGAAAGAGAGGGAGGCGGGGGAACAGGACACATGGCAACTAAACCCTGTTTTCAGTTCAACAATAAAGATTAATAGACCAAAACCAGAAAGTTCTTACACACCTTGTCTTTCCATGTCTGCAAACAGCTTATTTCTATTCTTATTAAACAATCCTTTAAGATGTCAAAAACAGAGATTTCCTACTAGGATACTTTTAAACTTCCTCTGCTTCATCTTGAAAGCACAATATCCTCACATTTAAGAAAGAAAGACGATTGTGGAGCTGGCTCGGGATTTAAGAGCACTGGCTGCTCTTCTAGAGGACTAGGATTCAATTCCCAGAAATCAAATGGAAACTCCTAATTACCTGTAACTCCAGCTGCAGGGGATCCAACATCCTCTTCTGCTCACCAGATATACACTTGTTAACATGCAGGCAAAACACACATATGTGCACACACATAAATTAAGGTTTTATTCTGGTGTGTGTGAGTGCGTGCATGTATATGTGTGTATGGTATATGTACATATACACATATAAGTGCTATGCATATGAAAGCCAGCTGTACTGATCTCCTGAAGTTGGAACTACAGGCAATTAAACATTACAGGAACTAAAAACATCACGGGGGAAAAATTACAGGAATTAAACCAAAGTAGGCACAAGGAATCAAACTATAGACTTTTTTTTTTTTTTTTTTTTTTTTTTTTTTTGGCAAGAGAAATATTCACTCTTGTCTGCCGAGCCATCTCTCCAGCCCTATCACATTTTACCCAGCTAAAACTCTTGCTTTCATTTATAGCATTGATAATGAGTGTCCTGACAATGTCCTCTGCTTCCATTACCATCCCATTAGAAATAATGGAGATGCTAGAAGCATGGACCCTGCCTGAGTAATTGTCCTATTTACTGGACAGCTGCAGTGATTCTCAGGAACTTAAGGAAAAAAATGATCAACTATGTGTCATCCAGTTCTATACAGGGCACCGTGGAAGCAAAAGAATAAACTCAAGACTCCATCTCTGGCCATGTGAGACGTACACTGGGCACCTAGTTCAAGTCTCAGTTCAAGTCTCTTGACAGTGAAGAGTAAAGTAAGGCTGGTGACACATTCTGGAGGCTTCTTTATTTCAGGGATGGACTTTTTAATACCTTTGCTTCCTTCCCTCTTCGTTGAGGCTACCTCATGTGCCAGCCTCATCCTTTTTGACTAAACCTAGTCAGAGCACTGCAGGAGAAGGATGGGAAGAAGACTGTAGCTCCCTCTGTCCTTTTCTCAATCTCAAGAAGCTCAGGGAAGAAGGATTTTGAACTTAGACATATTGTGGATTTTCACAGGTTAGGGAGATATTCAGAATAACCACTTACAGTTAAGAAGGAAGGAAGGATCTGCATCAATACTCTGCATAGGTGAGTCTTAATTGTCAATTAATTTAGAACTTAAAAAGCAGACTACAATCAACAATGTCTTGATGAACACTTATCTCAAGCCTCTGCCATCTGAGATACTGTCTAGACAGAAATAGTTATGACTTCTGCTGCCATGGATCAATACAAGAGGTACATCCTGACTTATTTCCCTAGACAAAATGGTAAGCATTCACTAATGTCACCATATAGTATATCCTTGTGACTGAAAGGTGTATCTATGAGGGTCTACTTGGAGCATGGATTATCTGAACACCTAAAGTACTGTCACACTATCTGCAAGGCAATGTACAGACAACAGGCCAGCCAAAAGTTCTACTACTAAGCTTGTTGCATTTAGTGGTCTAATTTCCCCTTAATGTGAGAAAAAAAAAATCCCTTAACACCGTTGAACAGCACTATTATTGGAGACAAACTGACATAATCTTCATGATATAAGTTATGACTACATAGAAGAGTCCATTAATATCAGTCCTATAGACTAAAGGAAGAAAGGAGGTGGGAAAGGGGCATACGTCAGTGGATATTCACCTTATGTTCTAGCTACTCCTTCCATACATTTGCATGTGGTTTTGCTCTAATCATATGTGGTCAAGCGGTCTAGCAAAGGTGCTGGAGTATATAGGCTGGATAAGACTGAAGGTTAGGAATTCCATCTATGTAGCTATAGAGACACCATCATCCATGATGGGTGAAGATGTTCTCGTGAGGCTGCTTTAAGGTCATCCATGTCCCTGTTAGTAAGCCCACCCAAGTAAGCCTGATAAACTCATTGGTTCCACAAGGTGAACTTAGGTGGAATAGTACGTTGGTTTATTGCAAGCACTTTGAGATGACGAGGCAGACATTGCTTATATCTTTCCTGGGCAAGGAACTATAATGACAACACATATGTGCAATTCATCACCCAGTGGTCCAAAATCAATTTTGATTGAGAAACACCACACCCTCGCATCACTGTTGTAAGACACACTGCATCTACACCTAACTTAGAACTATCAATTTCAGCTCCTACACGAATATGAATTTTGTATAATAAAAGTATTACCTGTGTCTGTGGGTTAACAAATAAACATTTTAAACACGCATCACCACGATGCTTTCTTCAGAGTAATAAATGAGAACAATTATAATCTGCCCTACAGTAAGAAGAAAATGTTCTGTTTCCACATTGGAAAAAAAAAAAAAAGTCAGGCAGCAAAATTAAACATGACATCTTGGGATGATGCAAGATAATAAAGAAAACACCCCAAAACTCTGTCCTGTCACTGAAGCCTTGAGGTATACATCATTATCAAAACATTAACTAAAAACCAGTTATCAAACCAGCAAACTCGCACAGCTATCTCATTTCCAATACTCCATTCTTCCTTGTTTGTTTCATTGTTGTTTTAACTTATTTTATCTTGTGTGTGTGTATTGTGCTTCAAATGCTTGTGAGACCATGCCCACTGTGAACAAATGTCCTAAAATACCAACTCAAAGTAAGAAACAGCCCACATAGTCTTCCGACACACACTTAATAGGCTTCCCTAAGTAAGGAAACAGGGTTGCACCAACAATAAAGGATAATATTTAGATAATCTTATTGTTCACAAAGCACTCTCACATACATTATTTCATTGATTTTCTATTTAAGTAGCTTTGACATGACCTATTATACAACTGAGAAAATTGAGAATAAGAGCACTTAAGTGTCTTGTCCAAAGCCAGGCAAGGAGTTAATGCATCAGGCTAAGATCTGTAACAAGCTGAGAAAGACAGGGGGTGAGCGCCAATTAAAGCTGAAATCTTAGGGGTTTGAAAAATCTCCTTTTCATATTGCCAAAAAGGAATGTCTGAGCAGAGAGAGAATACAGAAAAGGACCCTAGTGAGTGAAGCCTTTAATCTCATTGTCTAGGAAGCAAGGGTAGGCAGAGCTCTGTGAGTACAAGGGTTAGAGTAGTCCAAAGGGTGAGTTTTAGGCTTCAGTTAGAAAGAACTATATACCAAAACCCTGTCTTTTTAATTAAGAAGAAGAGGGAGAGAAACAGAAAGGGGAAGGGGGAAAAGAAGGAAGAGAAGGGAGAAGGAGGAAAAGAAGAGAGAAGAGACAGAGAGAGGAAGAGGGGAAGAAAGACAGAGGGAAAAGAGGGAGAGGGAGAGAAGAAGAGGGAGGGTAAAGAAAAGCATTCAACCTATCAGCTGAAAGCAGAAGACTGCAAGCACTAAGCATGTTGTGAGCTTGCCCTTTCAGAAGCTACAGAGGTAGCTCAGTCAGGAGAGAACTTGCCCTAGAGTTCACACAGCCTGGAATTTCATCCTCAGTACTGCACAAAAACAGCTGTGCTGGAGCACATCTGTAATCCCAGCAGTGAAGAGGCAGAGGCAGAAAGATCAGATCCATCATCTGCTATGGGAGATCCTACCTCTTCTCTTCTCCCTGTCAAAGTCTAGGAGGCAGGGTGAACTTCCTGGTGCTGGTGCACCAGGTGATCATAAACAATCTGTGGAACATGGCCTGAGTTTAAAACTCAGTTGAGTGCTCTGGCTCACTTCAGAAGAAGAGTAAGAAAAGGAAGTATGCAAAATACTGAATCAACTAAGATTCAAAAAGTGAAGAACACTTAGAGCAATCTAGGAAACAGGCAGATCTGATTTATTCCACCCACTCAGAAGAGCCCTGTGGGAAAGCCAGAGGCAGGATGACAATGTCTCAATCAACAGTGTTAACTTTGCTAAGAATGAAACTCTTCTCACAATGAAGGTCCTTAAAACTTGCTGCCCTTTGTGGCCTGACGCAGGGGCTTAGTAAGTTCTCCCAAGAGTAGAAAAACCAGGGTTTTCAAAGATCTGAATTTCTGTTTCCTTTCAAACTAGCTGCAAGTGAGATTCATCCACTGTTGTGTATATTATAACCAAGATCTGAAGTCTAGAAAGCTAAGAAACAAAGCAGACAAATTGGCGACCATTCACAGAGTTAGAACAGGGATGAACTGCAGTATATGAATTAAATACTCTTGGAAGTTGAAAATACCACAACATTGGAAAGGAAGAACTTGAGACTAAAGCCTGCCCAGAATTCTTCATCACTATACTCATTTTGCCTCTAAGGGATCAGGGTTATAATCTAAAATTTGAGTAGAACCATGCAAACAGAACTATAAAGGTTCCACATTATGAATTTCACAACATAATAGCGAGATCCATATACTACTCAGCTAAACTGTAACCTTTAACTTTTGACTAATTCTTGAAGCCATTTATTTTCACTTCATTTCCAAAGGACCCTGCCTTTGAGGCCCACAGATAATGTTACAAATTGATAAACGAGAACTTTCTTTTCTCATTATTTAGTTTGCTGTTTGTTTTCATAAAAAACTTTTTTCTATCACACAAATATAAAGAACATGAGAAGCAAAATTACTTGCCAATAAAATCTCTATTTGCATTGAAAAGACAAGACAGTGTTGTATATGCAATTTAAAGATCACCAATCATTTTCTTAAAACTTAAGCCAAACTATTACTACTATGTTTTGTTACAGACTGCTGTCCACAAGCTGAGAAAATTAAGTGGCCACCCACAAACAGACCTGTGACTTAACTAAAGTTAAAAACAAAGAAGCACATTATCTCTGATGCCTCTCTCATCTGGCACAATGATTATCACACAGTAGTAGCTCAATAAATAATTGCTGAATCAGTCTGTCACTCTCCAACAGAAACTAAGAAAACTAACAACTTCCTTTTTCAGAAATAAAGTGACACCTCCCATGAATCAAAGACAAGAGCACTTGAATGGACCACATTGTGAGTTCTGTCAGGACTCACTAAGAAAACATACAAATACAAGTAAACAACAGAATGTTATAAAAGAAGGTAACAATGGACAGACTCCATTATCTCTTGCTTTCTATTGAGTTCAAAAAGTCAATAAAATACATGGTGGTTCTTTTTCTGAGGAAGGATGTGTGTGTGTGTGTGTGTGTGTGTGTGTGTGTGTGTGTGTCTGTGTGTGTGTGTGTGTGTGTGTGTGTCACACAAAATATCTGTCCTACTTAAGTTTTATTACTGGCTATGCAACCAAGGCTAGCCAAAAACTTAAAATCCTCCTGTCTCTGTCTACTAAGTAGTGAGATAACACGTGGCCCCACCATACCCATTTATTCTCAAAAATTCTAAGTCCTGAGCATCTAAAAACAGGGTCTTAAGGATTCATCTAGATGACAAACAGGGGAAATACAGACATGAATTGGAGAATGTTTCTTTAGAAAACGCACTTTAAACTAAAGGAGTCAAGTTCAAATCTCAATTCTACCACTTCCTAACTAAGCAACCAGAGCAAGGGACTTGACATCTGTATTTCCTCAGTCAAATTTAAGTGGGTGAATTTAGAAAACCATTGAAAAGCACACAGTACATGGCAATGACAAGGTACTTGATTAAATGTGTAGCTGACTAAAATTGTTTTCTGTTATCCCAAACAAAAAGCATGCATGAGCAAAACTAGAGAAGAGGTGGGATCAGAAGGAGAGAGTGTTCATGGAATCTCACTCTTTAATTAAAGCCTGCCTCCCCCTCTGTGTGTATGTGTGTGTGTGTGTGTGTGTGTGTGTGTGTGTGTGTGTGTATTGGGCCATTTCTTCAGCCCCATGGACTGTCGTTCTTATTGAGAAATGAACCTCTCACAGCATGAAACTCTCACTCCAGAGCCAGTTGGCTTCCACATGCTGCTTAAGTAAGTGACTTCCAAATGCAATTTGTCTAGATCTCCTCTTTCAGTTCACTTTTATCTTATGCTGCTGTTCTTTCATGATAATCTCTTAAGCATCATAGCAACACTATCGTATAGATAGTTGCTTCTATAATTCATACTTTACAAATAGTCTGTAGTAGAACTATGGAATATCTCACTTATACATACAACTGACTTGTGAGGGCTTGCCTCAGAAGCATGAGGACCTGAATTCCATCCCCAGAACTCAAATCAAAGGAGATACAGGGGTAGGAAAAGGAGAAAGGAAGGAGGGGAGAGAGGGAGGGGGAGGGGGAGGGAGAGAGGGAGAGAGAGAGAGAGAGGGAGAGAGGGAGAGAGGGAGAGAGGGAGAGAGGGAGAGAGGGAGGGAGAGGGAGGGAGAGGGAGGAGAGGGAGAAATGCATAATTACTCAGAACTACAAAGTGATGAGTTTCCTGGGGTTTCCTGATGATTCATATACTCCAGCAAAAGAGAAGTTGAAAAGCAAAAATTTAACAAGATGGAAGTTCCAAGAACAGGCTATAGTGTCTGTCTACTCAAAGTCTTAGAAAAGATGAACACTAATAAACATCTCTAAATGCTCTGATGCATCCCATACCCTCTTTCAGCCTGAGTACTGAAACCCCAAGCGTATCAGCAAAGGCTGAGTGAGAAGCACAGCCAGCCAGAGCATCCATGTCTCTTTTCTCAGCCGTCTGCTGTGAGGATAATATACCTGAGAAGCCTGAGCACAGATCCAAACTTTCCTGTCTACCTAGCAACAGCAAGCCCGAAACCATCCCACAAGGTCTGTGGAGTTTAGCCTTCCACCCAGTGGTCTCATCAAGACATGGAGAAATAAACATGGCTCACACATACAGTGCAGTATTATTCAATCGTAAATAGTAAGACAAGTTCCATCTGGCCCAGCAGTACAGACCTATAATCCCAGCACCTGAGAAGCCTGAGGCAGGAAGATTTCTAGTCTAAGTCCTGGTTACAGAGTAACTTCAAGCCTTCCTGGGCCACTTAGGAAATCCAGTCTCAAGGTGAGCAGGAGACAGCAAGCTGGGGATGAAGCTCAGAGGAAGCATGCTGGAGTCAGACTCCGGTGTGGAGGAATACACGGTGGGGACAGCTAGAGGGCCTTAGAAATCTCTGTGATGTCATTCAGTGGACTGGACAGGGTTTTTTCTGAATTAAGTATTTTTCCCAGTCATAAAAAAACTTAGCATATTCAATAAAGTAGAAATGAAAAAAGACAAAGTTGAAAATGAATAAATGAATTTCCAGGTATATATAGAACCATAACTAAAACAACAAAAACAAAAACACATAATTCTTCTCTGCAATCAAAAAAAGTCAGAGAAGATATACTTTTTTTTGTTAGAGTTTTTTTGGTGGATTTTGTTAATTTTTCTCTAAATGAAGAGAAAACATTAAGTGACATCATATTCTATGTAGCTATTCTAGATCAACTCCACTTTTTAAAAAAAAAAAAAAGAAAGAAATACTTCTAGTTGGTTTCCATAAAAACCTACCCTTGATAAATATTTTGTAATAAAATGATTTATACTTATAAAATGATGATGTATCTAATGTCTGGACAAGTAAACATTTCTACTTATAGAGAGCAGACTGACAGCTGCCGAAAGTTAAGTTGGTGAGGATGCTGACAGAGAGTTGCTGTAAGAAACGTCACCAGAAAGATCTTGGGAATGACCAGCCTTGCAGCTTCACTGAAGTAATGGTTATCCCCATGTGACAGGACAATAAACCAGACATAAATTTTATTTCAACTTCAAGGTACCCTGAATTCCCCTATACCATTATGATGCTTGTTTTTAATTGCCAACAAGACACAATCAGAATCACCTGGAAAGACTATCTCCATATGGAGTTGCCTGAATTAGGTTAGCCGGTGAAAACGCCTATTAGAAGATTTTTTTTTTTTTAATTGTGTTAATTGGGGTGGGAAGAACCCTCTGAATTTCAATCAGTGCCAATCTCTGGATTTTAATCCTGGACTGTTTTATGAGTTAAAACTGTGAGCTGAGCAATGAGCACACACTGTTAGCCAGGGCCATGTCATTTCCTGAAGTCACTCCATTTTGCTTGAGTGGAGTGTGACAATTCCTGAAAGTACAGTGACATTTCCAAAACCAACATAGTATATTTCTCTAGATTCCCGCCTTCCCCTCCCATGGATCCCACTAAGGACCATCTGGGAAAGATGTATGATGATTGCATTAAGATCTTTCACTAACTTGCCTACCCCTGAACAAAACTACACTCCAAAAACAATGAAACTGTAGCACTTCCTTTCCTGCTCCCTCCCAGTTAACTACCTCTGCTTGTAAGCAGAGAATACTGAATGGTTCTTCCTGAGGCCAACACTGCAAGTTGTTCTCCCAAAAAGACTTGCACTGGTGAGAAGTCTCCTGTTCCTCCTCTGATCTTCTCAATCGCTTCTCACGCATGACTGTTGACTATGCTGTGATTTGCCTTTTCAACCACATGCTACTTCCCCACACTGATGGAAATGTGAAACACATAAATCTTTCCTCCCCTAAGTTACCTTCCTCACCAGGTTTTACTACAGCAATGCAAATGAAGCTACAAAAGCTATTTCTAGGGTGTTTCTGGTGAATCTGCAATTGTATCAGAATGTCTAATAAAAATTAAGGAAGTACATTCAAAAGGTCTATACTACTTACCAGAATTTACCAAGTAAGTGGCTACCAGCACTGGGGACCTTCTTACCTGTCTCTTTTCTGTTTATCTTTACTATGATGCCTTTTCCTTAAGTACTTAAAGCCAATGGAGTTGAAAAGAAGAGGGGAAAGTCCACTTCCAGTGTAAACAGGGAAATCAAATAAAACAGCCTAACTCAATTTTACACACAATTGAAAATCAGTCATGCTAGATATATGATTTATCTAATACTCTTTTCTACACAGTTTTTTTTTTGGGGGGGGAGGGAGCAGCAAGAGATGAGTGGGGCAATGGGTTGTATATTTCACAGGATCCTGTGAAGTGGAAGAAAACTGTAATCCAATAACTTTTGCCTTTGGAGCGACACAGGGAGCACAGAGGACAACAGGGTTTACCTAGGGGCAGTCCAACTCACATGGCTCTCTACAGGTGCTCCCAGAAACCTAGGAATCCTGAGACTCAGAGGGCAAGGGAATCAGATAATCAGCTATGCATGTGTACATGCATGCAGAGGCACCCACAAGTCCTCCCTCCCCCTCTCTATCTTCCCCTCCATTCCCTCTCCTGTCCTCGCCCCCTCCCCTCCCTCTCTTTCTCTCTCTCATTTAGTCACAGCCTTTAAAATAGAACAAACATTTAATTCCCTTGTAAAACAGATGAATGCTTTATAATTTACTAGCAGCTGCTGGCAGGAGCACGCTCTGCTCTCAGATTCCTATTAAGCAAGCTGAGGCTGATTTATTAAAAGCTCAGATACATCAAAACAAATGACTGAGACATCATTATACTACTATTTACAACCCCTTAATGGGGTTATGGTTAGGGGCAATACAGTACAGCCGGCAAACAGCCTCCTTACTATTACAAGGAGTTGCTTCCCCTGGGTGGGAAATCAGGTAAAAAACCATCCAATTCAAGGATAAGGAAGCAGGAATCAGTCGGCTGTCACTATGGCAAACCACAATGTAGGAAAAGACTCGACCATCTCTAATGGTCTATACACTGCCAGTGTTTATGCTGTACATCACTTTCCCCCATCTCTTTGCAAATTAGACGACTTCTCCCAGCTTTTACTATCTAAAATCTATTGGAAAGAGAAAGATCTTCACAAGGTATAAAGGGAGCAAATGTTCTGAAAGTAAGCTCATAAGTCCTCCTTCCCGGGACAGTGGCCTTTTGAAGAACAAATCAAACTGAAGGAAGAAAAAAATATATAAAAGAATAACAGCAAAATGAGGATGGCAGGTAACCAGTCAGAGATGTGTTAGTACTGAGCACAGTGGTGTCTTCTTTTAAGAGGCTATGCTGCAGCCACCTTCATACAACCCTCTGGATATACCACGCTCCTACTGTTAGCCTCCATGGTAGAACCAAGTTCTTACTGTAATCTGAATTCAGTATACTATGGATAAAATGTAAAGTCTTCACCATGACCTACCAGCAAGGACAAAATCTCCTGAGGGAATCTTAGGCCCAGCTATTATTATCACAAGGTGACTGAGTGGGTTAGTGAGCTGTTTGATTATTTTTATGAGACTGGACCTCAGCAGAGGTTGGTCTCTAACTCACTGTGTAGGCAAGGATAACTTTGAATATCTAATCCTCTTGTCTCCACCTCTCAAGTCTTAAAATGATGGGCATGTGTTGAGAATGGAACCCAGAAACAAGAATATGCTACCAATTGAGCTGAATTCCAGCCACTGAAGCCTTCTGTATTTGTCAAGGAAAGGACATTAGATCTTATCTCCCTAACTGCTTCCAACACCTCAGGATGCAGTCAAACACAAATAAAAGAACAAGTCAAGCGTCTTTTGAAGAGTCTGTTGCTTTATTATCTGTCCTCTTGACATAGTATCATCTAACAGGGCATATGAATGACATATTTTTATGTTGTCTGTTTATTTTGAGACAAGGTTTCAAGAAGCCCAGGCTGTCCTGAAACTCACCATGTAGCAAAGATGAAGGGTGTCCTTCAACTCCTGATGCTTTTTCCTTCTCCCAAGTGCTGGTTTATACCATTATGACCAGCTCAGGACACGTAAACCAATTAACACCTATAAAATTACGACATATAAAGTGAGCAAGAAATACAGAGATCCTTCAAGTGCACAGCAAGGTTAAGTCGAGCTCTACTGAACAACTCCTTCAATTGCAGTTGTGTCCTGACCAGGAGCTACACTAGGAGGCTGTTCGAATGACTTAGCCTGCTCTGCACCATCCTATCATCTGTAAACTGGGAACTGCAAAAGCCAAGATCAAATAGATACAGAGGGGAATAAATAAAGCAGTACTCATAAAATGTTTAGAGTCATGCCTGGTACACAGAAAGTGCCAAGCAGACCTTAGCGGTTAGTATCTGTCACCATGGTTCGGGCCTATAGACAGGCAGATTTAAAAAGAAGGACTGACTACGAGAATATGATGAAGTCTACTGTTTCAAAACTCTACAAAATCACTTTTAAACACTTAAGAGATTTCACCTGACTGCAGACTAGTAAAATCCAGTAATATGACTGCCAAACAGGCTAAGGTGCTCTGGGCTTGCATGAAGAAAGCTACAGATCAAGAATAATAACAAGACTGGTTGGAAAAAAAAAAATCTTTCCTCTTTACTCTCAGACTAACCTTAGGCAGGGCAAATGTTGAAGATATCACTACCTAGAAGAAAATGTATGTAGATTATTGAAAGTAAAGCACTAACCAAATGTACCAAGTATCCAGAAAATAACCAAGAAACCTAACAATTAAGAGGAGACAGATCAGTTAGTACAATGCCCGTCATTCAAGCATGGGGAGCTGAGTTTGATCTCTAGAAACCATATTTTTTAACAGCCAGGTATGGTGCTTATTTGTGATCCTAGCACTGGAGAGCTGAGGACAGGAGAAAGTCCATCCAGACTAGAGGAATTAATGAGCAAGGTCCCACAGATGCCGTGTCTCAAAAATTAACATGTTAGCTAGCAACTAAAGAATACCATCTGAAATTGACCTGTGGCTTACATACACAAAGGCACCCAAATGCATGTGCACTTACACAACAGTAACAAATGTGAGAATGCAAAAGAAGAGATGTAGTAATTTAGCCTAAACACTCATTATGTCATGACCCTGATAAAAACAGAGAAGTAGACAGAGTACAATAGGAAGGACTGGATGCCCACCACAGTTCCACCTAGGGTGAACACAGATCCATCGTGGGTGTACTGGTTCATGTACACAGCTTTAAAGAGTCGGATTCTCCCTTATCAGCAAACACTCCTCACTGCTGTGATTTCTCTAGGGAGGAGTCAGAGTCAAATGATCACCTTTCCCTTTCAAGATCTGTATCTGATCTGTGTCATGTAGCTCTTTATAAACCTAGAAGCAACTAAGTATCAGGAAGTGAAATTCTGAGGCAGATAAGCAGAAGAAGTAGGTTAGTAAACATTTAATTGTAGGATTTTATACACACAGAGAGAGACAGGGAGACTTGTAAGTGTACTTGGCAGCTTAATTCGTTAACCAGCATGCACTATGCATACACAGCTCTCTTCAAACAATGCCCTTAGCAACCTCTGAACTTACACCCCCATCTGTATTGGGCTACACATACTCCAATCTATAAACAATTTAAGTTTCCCTATCTCTGGTACCAAGCTCTACTGAAGAGGCTCTATTCAACTATATTGCCAATTACATACCTTTAAGGTATGAGTACTGTAAGAGATAATCCAGACAAAACTAGTTTCATGTCCATGTGCAGTAAGGTGAAACTATATTCTTTAACAACCTTTTAGATAGTAAATAGAGCATTCTCCTTATGTCTATTTATTTATAACTAACCATGAATATAATTAAAATCAGATGCATGATGGGATGGGGCATGAATAATAATAATAATAATAATAATAATAATAATAGTAATAAATAATAATAATAAATAATGTTTTTATACCTGATCTATTAATCAAGTGAGAAAGCAGCCTCTCCTTCCCAAAGACCCCTTAAAAAGAGACCCAGGCTGTAAACTGAGGCCCTTGAATATCCTGACTTATATGGCCTGCTATCAATTCTGATAATGTATCTCTCCCTTTGATCTATACTAAAGATTTACATCAAATAAAATCATCTTGCTTAGTTTGCAAAGGCATTATTTTCAGTGCTTTGGATGAAAGGACAGAACCACAAATACCTTCCCAGCCCCGAAGCACTGATAACAATATTATTTCATGTATGGTCACTCCACACTCAGATGCTCCCACCACAATATCTATGTACAGACAGCACACTTTCTACTCCTTTTGTTTAACAGCAGTTTTGGGTTTTATAGGAGAAACAATGGGACCAAGTTGAGGAACCAATTATGAGAGCCACAAACCACTGCAGGCACCTTAACTCCCTTTATCAGTGGTTGAGAGAGATGGTAACAGAGTTGTATTAGCTATTTATTTTATTATTGTGATCAAATAACTGACAAGGAAAACTTAAGGCAAGGCGGGGCTCACAGTTTAAAGGGATACAGGCCATTATGGTAGAGAAGAAATATGGGGACAGGAGGAAAAGATAAATGGTCATCAAACTTCATCCTAAGTCAGGAAGCACAGAGGAGACAGGAAGTAGGACAAGGCTATAAAATGTCTAGGCTCACCACCAAGTGACCCACTTCCTCCAGGAAGACTCAACCTGGGAAAGTTTCCACCACTTTTCAGAACAGTACCACCAGCTAGGAATCAAGTTACAAACACATGAGCCTATTGGATACATTTAACAATCAAGCTACAATAGGAATGGAATGCAAGTCAGGTCAATAAAGTATATAAAAAAAATATTCTTCAGGCTACTGGGGGAATGCTTTCTCTTTGTAAACAAAACAAAACAAAAAAACAAAAAAAACCACAAACAGAAACCAATGAAAAGAAACCACAAAGATTCCCTTTCCTGGCATCCTTCCTTCTTGGAGTGCATGAAGATGTTATTCTTGGAATACCATGTAGGCAGCCATCCCCCTTACAACTGAGATGCTGTGAATGAAGTCTAACACAGACTATGAATAGTAGAGGGAAAGAAAGGATGAACAGAATCTGAATGTGTGGTCCCTGAATATACACCATGATGGCTCTGGTACTTTTTGTTAGAACATGATTAGTTGAATTTTCCGTAACTTCAAACTTCCTGGTGGTTCACAATCCTGTTGTATCCATTTTACAACATGAGTGAAACAGATTTCTAGCTATTTACAAACGCTGACAGTACTCAGAGAGGGCCCTGTCCACAGGCCTGATTTTAGGTAGTATGTACGCCAATTAAGGGTCACATAGAGGAACACTTAAAATGAAGGCCTCTAAATGTAAGGCTGAAGTCATCCCACAAGCCTGAAGCAATTAAAAGCCCCAGAATACTCTAAGAAACAGCAGATCTGTCAAACCAGGGGCACAGGGGTGTGGCCTGTGAGCTTGGAAACTCCCAGCCTTTCACCTAGCCAAATATTATGCTTCTGCTTTTTAAATATTTCCATTTAAATGTAGATTTTGACCTTCTTGCCAATGAAATATTAATACAGGTATAAAATATATATTACCCATCGTGTCTTTAGTGTTGGTCATGTTTCCTCTCTGCTGTCTTGGTATGATTTCTGAAACCTGATGGAATCTTACCTGCTGAGCCCCTCTACACCAAGGACCTCCCTGAACTTCTGAAAGCTAGGAGACTGGATCCCAGTCAGGCACATTTTGTGTTTGTATATAGACAGCTGCTTTCATTCACTGACAGTATACTGGTAGTGACACAACTCTTATAGCAATAGCCATATCTGTAGTGGATGGGCAGAAGTAAACCCATTTTCAGCAGAGAGAGAGGAATGGTGAGGGGAAAGGGAGAGGCAGGCAAATGCTGTTTGAACTATCTCCTTTCCTAAGTAGCCTACATTAAGATTAACTAGGGTTTCTCATTCTTCCTAATCACGATAGCCTATTAAGTAAAATGGAGAGGTTTGTTTATAAATCACAAACAGTTCTACCACTTCAATTTTATTATCCTCATTATTCAATAAGCCAAAGGACGACTATGGAAGTGAGTAGCGTAACAAGGACCAGCCCATGTGTGGACATTTCCTCTATTACTTTCTCTCTTCATGCTTAACCGCTCTCTCATGATACACAGATACTATTCAACACACCACTTCCCAAAGCAAAACAGCACTGGTCTTGACTGTTGAATAAAGATCGTTATGAAAGAGTTGTGAACTACAGGGTGAGTTCTCATGATCTTGATGTGAACTATCCTAAAATGGCTTCATCCCTCTAAATCTAAATTTCCTTATCTCCAGAAGGGAGGGACACAAACTTCTGGGATTTTGGTGTCTTTAAAAAACACAGAATAAAATAAACATATTTTTTCATTTTACTCCCAGGTGTAAAGATATGGGGCTGCTTTGGACTGTCCACACCAGCTGACCATAATTTTTAGCAGAAGCATGGTTTTGCTACCTGCAGATAATTTCCAAGACTGAGTAAATTTTGAATTCTAGGAACTTTTACGAGGGTATATAAATAGTAGATCCATGACAGGCATGCTTGAAGGTTATTGGTCAAAGTCCATTAGTATCCTTGGTCAAAGAAACAAAAAAGATTAAATTCAGGGGTTTTCCTAATTCCTCTCTCTCCTCTGTCCTTGCTTCTCTCCTACCTAGTGTTAGGGGGTGAAACTGGAGCAGGGATAAAGGGTGGAAAAAAGAAAAACTCACAAAGTGGCAAAGACCAGCTACTACCTGTTACTCTGATCCTTAGTCATTAACATTGCCGAGTCCAGCATTATCCCAAGGGCATTATTTCAATCCTAATCAACATTTTGTTCACTCAACAAGTATTTACTGTAAACTGGACACTCCCTAGGCATTGCACTAAGTATACCACATTTTTTAAAAAGACAAGGTTTTCTTCACTCACATTGTTACTATCTTTACCCAGAGGTCTGTTAAATCTTGACCCCTCATGTGTGTCTACTGAGGAACTGTGCTATAAATACAAACCCATAGGAAGCCTATACCTAGTGATGAACACTCACACTTCAGCATCAATACCGGTACTGGATCTGGTACCCAAGAATCTATTTCTTTAATGTATTTCTCTTATATCTTGATGTCTCATTCCTTATTAACTTACACATAAGATGCATATTAAGAACGACTTTTACTAGACCTTGCAAGAGCCGAAGCCTACCAGTCTTATGCCACACACCACGTACAGGTCCAGATCAGATCAGACTTTTTAAACAAGGTGTGTGTGTGTGTGTGTGTGTGTGTGTGTGTGTGTGAGAGAGAGAGAGAGAGAGAGAGAGAGAGAGAGAGAGAGAGAGAGAGAGAGAGAGAGCATGTGCATCTGTGGGATGAGCACAATGCCCACAGAGGCTAAGAAAGGGTGTTAGATCCTCTGAGCTGAAGCTGCAGGTGGTTGTGACCTGACAGACATATAGATGTAGATGCTGAGGAATCAAACTCTAGAAAAGCAGCACATACTCTTTAACATGAAGCCATTTCTCCAGTGCCACAGAAGACCTGATATCAGCATTTTATCTTAAACCTACAATGACAATTCAGAATCACCTGCCACTAAGTATGATAATGAGTCCAGTCGGCCCATTTTTCAGTTGAAATTTTTCTCAAATTAACTGAAAATCTCAAACAAATACCCGTGTCTAATATAGCAATCTAGAGCTTTTGAATTTTTGTCACATTTGCTAAAGGTATAACAACTTATTTCTTACGACACATTGTAAGTGAATTATAGTTATACTACTTTAACAGCAAAATCCTTAATATGTACTTTCTAAACCATTCTATCACATCCAAAGAGTCCCATCCTAGTCATAAACAGTAATATTCTAAAGTGATCTGGAGAGCAGAACTAGTCAAGGGATCAGGAGATGGCTAAGCGGGTAAAGGAGCTTGCTACCAAGCCGGGGGGTGGGGGGGGCCGCAGAAGGTTGATGTCTAGAGCCTATGTAAAAGGAAAAGAGACAACCAACATCACAAAGTTGACATCCAACTCCTACACACTTATCATACACACACACACACACACACACACACAGAGTGTGGGAGGAAGGGGAGATTAAGCATGTATCTTATATATACGTATGCCCATGAATTGTATGAATACAAGTGAGTATATGTGCATGATTACACATGCTACATACATGCAGCAGACAGAGGAGGATAGCAAGCATGCTGCTCTACCACCCTCTGCCTTATTCTCTTGAGATAGGGTCTCTGATTGAGTTTTCATCTAGCTTGATAGCCCCAGAGATCCTCCCGCTATTATCTTCTATAATACCTGGGTTACAGTAAACAGAGCCATACCCAGCTTTATATACTCAAGTGTGTGGATCTTAAACCAGACCCTCATCCTGAGCAATAATCACTCCTACCCACTCAGCCGTCTGACCTGTCTCTCAGGTTAAACATTTTTGATAAAGCAACTCTATGAACTATGCCATGATCATCATATCAAGAAACTCAACCTGATAGGGTACCCTACCAGCCTTGGTTTTAACAGAGACTTCCTGATTACAGCTCATTGTAATATCCTATTCACCACTTTCTGATCATCTGGAATGTAAGAATTCTATTCTCCAATATTATTTCATCTAATAGATAGTTTTCCAAAGATGTTTCTTAGCTGAACCGAATATTTCACCACTGATTATAACACTGATCTAGGTACTGCTACTATTAGTAGTAGTGTTTGTATAGCTTTCCTTTAACAAAGCGGAGAAAATCTAGTTTCTCATTCAAGCCAAGGGAAAGGAAGAAGCTTCATTCTGTCGTTTTCTTTCCAACTGTGAGAATAAGAAGTTAGCATGGCCTTCATTCTCTGCAGTATCAAGCGTTTCCTCCCTCCATACACTAACATCCTTTTATTCCTTCAATGTTTTACATTCAGGTTTGGTCACTGTCTCTAATATTACAGTCTGAAATCTGACCACTGAAGCTCCCTTTGCTATCATTACCAAGAAGAGTCAATACTCTGAGCTCAATGAAACCATGTTCAATTGTTTCATCTTAATACCCTCTGGGACACAATGCTTCTCCTAGTGGAATGCTTAACAACTGTGTGTTTTTATGAAGGGCTTCCCCTACAGATACCAGACTCTTTAAATTAGTACTAAACAACTGAAACCGGTATTAATAGGCTCAAGTCTTCACAAGAATCTTAATTTTGTTTCAGTGCTTAATCTCAATAAAGGCAATCCACACCAATAAAAACATGTCATTTAACTTCGAGAAATGCTCTCTGGAATACAAGCAGCTTGCTCTGTGCTTCCTCAACAGTTAGTTCTCCTTTCATACAGCTGCTCAGTAACACATATCATAGAGTATGCCAGCAATCAAGTGAAACCAACATCAGGAAATATAAGAATTAGAAAAAACAAAAACATTAGACCACAAGTGATTTTCAAAAATACAAAGCTAGCCATAGTGGTGGGTACAGCTGAGAGGTGGATACGGAAAGATGTCCAGATGTCTCCTCTTAAGGAGCTCAGGCTATATGTCAAGACCCAAGCTATCATGAGTGCACAATAGGATCCTGTCTCAAGAAAGAACAAAACCCCAACATAGTTCCAGGCCTTGCTTAAAGGCCTTCTGTCTCTGTAAAACAAAATTAAAGAGAGAGAGAGACAGATAGTACACTTCCTAAAAACTACTGGACTAGTCTGATGGCTTATTTCCTATATCTCCTGTCTCTCAGTCTCTCCTTGTACCTGGTTCTCCACCAAGCACTGATCCTTGTAATACTCCACCCAAAGCACAAACCAAAGAAATGTGCATACTCTATAGATACTGTGCTCCAGGAACAGAACCTAAGTTCCTGCTGTGAAACTTAAAGCTAGCTTGTCCTGAATGTTCCACACTAAGAGTTCTTCCAAATATCTTTACAAAAGAACTAACTCTAATATGGGTGGGGTTTCACACAAAGTAGGGATCTGGTGTTTCACCTAACTTTCAAAAAGAATATGGATTTACACTCAAAACTTACACATATACACAAGTGTAAACATCTTGTCCTTGTTGTTTTAAGAACATGTAGCCAAGAAAAGCCTGAAGCTCCCTCTATGACTCAGGAAGGCTGAACTTCAGGTCCTCTTGACTTTACCTCCCCAGTGCTGTATTCAATATCATATCCAGTCTATTCATCGTCATGGACTAAAGCCAGAGCTTTGCATATGTGAGGCAAGGATTCTACCAACTGAGCTTTGTCCCCTAGCCCAGTCTCTACTAAGCCAACTTTTATCCCTTTATTCTGCTATTCTGACACAAAAAATTTATGGACCTGTTATTGAAGATATTCAGGGGTTAAATTACATTAAGCATGTCTGACACATTCCTACAGTCTAGAACTCTAAAAGGTAATTGCAAAAATCATAGATGTTTATGGAGCCACAGCCATGTTCTAGACATGATGTTCAATGTTCATATAAAACATCTAAGCAGAAGAATACAGTAAGTCATTGACCACTGGAAGTGCCAACCCCATCTGAGAGTTTTCAGTGATAAAACCCTATAGTATACAGTTAAAACTCTTCAGTGTGTCTCCAGTGTATACAAAATCAAGAGAAACAAACAGATCATAACAGAAATATAACCTTTCCCCTGTTGCAGTTATATTGTGGTGAAAAAAAAAGAGGAAAAAAGTCACTCTGAAGTTGATGCCCTTAACTAAAGCTGGAGAGTAATTGATGCTTCATGTGGGTTTCTCAGAAGCCAGAGGGAAGGCTGAAGAAGGAGCTCTTCTATCCCAGACTTTGGCAACTAAAGTTTTGCTTTACTATTTGGTTATGTTACCTAGTAATATGTGTAAAAGAGGAATTCCGCTAGCAGAAAGACGTGTATAAGTCAGTGATTCAGCCGTGAAACAACTGGGCTTCACCACAGCTTGGTGACTCAGAACAACTGACACAGCAGTGGGAAAGGGGAGAGCAACAGATAGGGCTGGGCTGCGCTGCTGGTGGCAGAGTGACTGCACTGCACTGTCAAAGCCTTGAGTTTGCTCTTCAACACCACATAACTCAAATGAGGTGGGACAGGTCTGTACTTCTAGCAATCACAGGTGAACGCAGAAGGATTAAGAGTTCAAGGTCATCTTCAGCTATACAGCAAGTTTGAGGGGAGCCTGGGCAGAAACAGCCACTAAACCACATTGGCAAACAAAACAAAGCAAACAACAACAAAAACCCACCCATACTTGTAAATAGATAGCAAGTTTCTGACAACATTGGCGTAGAAATTTCCAATTTGCTCTGGAGAGAATCTGTGTTTCAGTTCCAGCACCTCTGTTATGTGGCTCACAACTGTTTGTAACTCCAGATCTAGTCGATATTATACCCCTTTCCAGCCTCTGAGCTCAGCCACATGTTACATGTGCGCACACACACACACACAGACCATCAGGAAAGAAGACGAATGGAGGCAATCTAGTCCAGAGCATTAAGATTCAAAAGAAGACTGAGTCCCCTGTTCAAAAATGATTCTCAGAATAGTGTAAGAGAAGCTGCACATCCCAGGGAGCCTGACTTGCAAGAATCCATTTTATGCCAGATTTAACCAGTCAAAGTTAAATGGAAAGCATGTGTATTATTAATAAAAGGCTCAGTAACACTTTATTTCTTATGCTAAAGCACAATCGATGACGCCAGAGAGAGCTGAGAGCTTTTAAAATACACCATGTGGTCCCTTAACAAACACGATGCCTCTTGATGAACACTTCTCGGCTGGTGTCCCCGACAAATAAGTAAGAATGCACAGCAAATTGCTACATGCGAATAGCAAGCCCCCATTTTCTTCTCTGACACAAATGGCTCAGCAGTGACTCATGGCAGGACCAGGAGGCAGGGAAAGGAGGGGCAGGCAATTTCAGACTGTTCTCAGTGGGACAGTTAGAAGGATAATGAAGCAGGAAGCAGCTGGAATCATCTCAGGCCTCCTGAGTAGCATAAAGAGAACAAAGGTAACCAGGAGAGAAACATCGAGATTCAAAGCCTGTCCATACCAAGTTCTAGGATAACTCCCTCTGTACATCTATAGGCTGGAAAAGGGGCTGCTGTCTGCAAAGGGGGTTTGCTGTAAAGAACAAAGGACTGTTGATGTGGTTATCCATCATCCCTGATAGCTTCTCCATCACCAGGACTGCTACACGAACTATGTGTGTATTTGTCCTGCACAATCTTCATAACAGCTGGATGGATCCGAGGTATATTACTGCTGTTTGCAGATGACACCACCGTGAGTTAAACATTTAACCTTTAGGACTCTAACCGTCATCTCAGGCCAGATCCCTTTTTCACCAAGAAGTTTTCCTTAACACCTTAAAACACAGTCAAGTTTTCCAGTGGGTTGTGAGATGGTACTTGAAGTTTGAATGTGAAATGTCCTCTGCTGGTTCATGTGTTTGAACACTTGGTCCCCAGCTGGTGGCACTGTTTGGGAAGGCTGTGGATTTTTAGAAGGTAGAGCTCTTATGGAGATCAGTCACTAGGTGAAGGCCTTGAGGCTTTGTAGCCCAACCTCACTTACTGTTGGCATTCTGTCTTCTAACTATGGTCACAATGTGGCAAATTGGTTTCCTGTCCCTGTTTCTGGAGTCTTGCTTTCCTAGCCATAATGAAATGACTGATTCTCTCAAACTTTAAATGAGAAAAAAATTTCTTCCTCCTATAACTAACATCCCCTATTAAAGCAGCTGTCACACTACTAACACCAACATTTATTGTGCTTAAACTGGTTTTCTAGCCATTTCCCCAAACTACGGTGAGCTCAGCACAGAAATGATGAATTAACCTACAGGTGCTGCCAACTTGATGGCCTGCCACACCTATTTCTTCTCAGTGATAAATGAGTGCTAATGTGATTATTAATAATTTTCTAAGATCTGAAGTATCTGAGCTCATTATAACTGAGTACATGAAAGTAGAAAGCAAATACCACTTTCCTGAACACCTATGGGTTACACCTCTGTCCTTGACCCTAAGGAGCTTAGTTAGGTAATTTAGAGTCCTCAATAGGTACCAACTAGAGTAATTTAAGAATATACTGCATAAAGACAGATTAAGTGAGAGCTTTTAAATAAAGGTGCAAAGCTGGAAGGTAAAAGGGCAGAGTCATCAGGGAAGGAATTATCAGAGTATTTTAATAGCTAATATTCCCACATCCAGAGTCAATCATATAAACTGCAGCACACGTGTGTGTGTGTATGTGTGTGTGTGTGTGTGTGTGTGTGTATGATTTTATGTAGAGATACTATTTTCTATCCCTTTAGCCGCGGCTAAATCAATTCCTAGTTGAGAGAGATATCACAATTACACACATCTATAAAATAGTACAGACAGGCAGAGTGGTACACTCCCATGTGTACCACCTTTAATCCTAGCCTTTAGAAGGCAGAAGCAGAGGTGGAGACAGGTGATCTCTGTGAATTCAATGTCAGTCTTGTCTACATAGCAAGTTGCAGAACAGCCAGAGCTACATAGAGAAACCCTATCTCAAAGAATAAACAAGCAAATGTATAGTATGGAGCTGAAAAAAAAAAAAAAAAAAAAAGACTCACTGGCTAAAAGAGTCTACTACTCTTGTAGAGGGCCTAACCTGGGTTTCCAGCACCCATATCAGGTGTTTACTACTGTACCCAAGCTCCAGGAGCTTCTGGCCTCAGTGGGGACAGACAGACAGACAGACAGACAGACAGACAGACAGAAAGCTGCACATAATGAAAAATGAAATGAACATTAAATATAGTATAACATAAAGACACATGTTGACACTTCTCTTTAAAAAAGGTTTATTGTCCAAAGGACAAACAAGCAGTGTCTATATAGATATTTCTCTGATCTTCAATATGCCACTTTAACATTCCTATATACACAACTGTGTATTGTTTCTGATGGTAAGCTGAAGGAACAGCTTAATGGAGGCTTGCACCAAGTCCATTAGACATGCCAATCAATCACAGCCAGGAGGCTATTCCTCCTACAACAAAGACCTGCTGTTGATTAAGTATGTGCATGCGATCTGACACCCTCAAACCTTGTCAACCTTTCTCTAATAATCAGCTGACACTTCTGCATCAGAATTAACAAATATCTTCCTTAGAAGTATATAAACAGCATTGAACAGCCTGAGTCCAGGAGTCTGATCTCTCCTAGCACCGAGTTCCTGCAAAGGCTGAGCCCTACAGTAAAATTTGTGATTGACAGGAACTTCACCCTGAACCAGTTTTCTGCCCCTACCCCCTTCAATTCCAAGATAGGTGTTCTCATTCTCTGGCAATCTCCAAACATCATGCTCCTGTCACACTCCTGGGTTAACAGGCAGCAAATGGAAGGGCTGCAATATCTACGATGGTCTAGGGACGTCTTGTGGTACAAACCTTCAACACTGAATCAGAAGAGTGATCTCCAAAGATGACATTTATTTCTGTAATATTTTCTGCTGAACAACAACAGTAACAAAGTCTCTTAAAGCTCCCACTCGCTGTGTTGGGAATTCATCTTGAATCCATCCACTCCCTGGAGTACTGGGTTAACTGAGATAAGTTCTGAGATCCATTTCTGATATTTGCCTTAAGCGTTAAAAAGGAGAGCACTTGAAAATACACTGTGGATTTCTTTCTCCCTCTTTCAGTAGCTTTGGGTTCTGTATCACAGGGGTGCTAAGAATATTATCTTAAATCTCCTGTCCTTATTCTTGACTGTGGGGGTAGGGAGCTGAGATATGTGTCTGTAAGTGTGTGTACAGAAATACAGTAATGGACAGGCATAGTGGTGTACTCCCTAAATCCCAGCCTTTAAGAGATAGAAGTAGAGGCAGGTGATCTCTGTGAGTTCAAAGCCAGGGACACGTAGGTGCCATTAATTCCTCAACAGCTGTTCACCTTACTTTTTTGAGACAAGGTCTCTAAGTTGTGTGGAACTTGCTAAGCAGGTTAGGCTGGCTGGGTAGGCAATCTCAAGGATCAGCCTGTCCCTTCCACAGAACTAGGATTACAGGTGTACATCACTGTACTTGGCTTTTTTGACATGGCTTCTGAGGACTTTAGATCCTCAGATATGCAAGATCAGCACATTTACCAGCTGAATATCTCCCAGTCCCTAACTACCCTGAATGAATACCTAGCTCTATCTTTAGCCAACTGTTTCTACAAAGTAGTGAACCTCAGGATAGGAGAGATTTCCACATTGGACAAATACATCAATTTTTGGGTAACTCTCATACTGTATGAGATTCCTGAGAAAAACTGAAAAAATATTGAATATAGAGGGAAAATGAGGGGAGACAGAGGACAGCTGGGTATGGGGCATTCCTAATGCCAGCACGGGGAAGACAGGTGATTTCTGTAAAGTCAAGGTTAGTCCAGACTGCCTAAGGAGCCCAGAGCAGTCAGAGCTACACAGTGAGATCCCATCGCAAGCAGACAAACAAGCAAAAAGTGAAATAGAGATGCTTGGAATGAAGAGGCAGAAAACAGATAAAAACTAAAAAGAAAAAGAATACAGAAACTAAAAGGGAAAGAGAGCTGAGAAGAAGATGCTACAACAAAGTAGATTACACTGTCTTTGCTTTCTTTGGCTATTTCAGGCCCAGGCTCAACAGGAATAAGAGGTCCTCAGAACCTGCTACTTCCTGGCTCCTATCAGGTGCTTGGTTGTGATCCGGTTAGCTATCTGACATTATCACACAGCTTTCTTAAGTAGTTCTTATTTGAAGTCAGCATCAAGGACTGATTTGAACTTCAGACCTTGAAGACTGGTAGTGGCAGAACACAAGACAAGACCTGAAACATCAGTGCAAGCATGGTTTTATCCCATTGAGGTCAAAGAGCAAAGCCTACTCCAAGGTGCGTTAGAGAGCTGAAAATCAAGTAATTCAGTAATATTCCTTCCATTGGCCATACGGAAGGGAGCCTGGTTAGTTCCTAAACCTCAGTCCAGGACTGAGGGTTGACTGAGTAGTTTTAAAATATCAGTTGTTACCTTTATCCAGATGAAGAAGAACATGAGATATATTACAAGAGCTACCTCACACTTGAGTATATATAAAAAAAAATGCAGAACAAAACATTACTTTTAAAATTTTCATTTCAACCCTATGAATAAAAGTCTTGGATAACAAGACAGTTGGGTAAACAGTCTGGTAAGTCTGCTGGTTCTCAACCCATAGAAAATAAATAAGAATGTAAGGTTAGCTAGCCTGGAAAAAGGGTAAATCGGGGATTGAGAAGAGGAGCAAGGAGAAGGTCGCCAGGAAAGAACAGAAACCATAACAGGGTAAAGTGTTACAGGACTTACTTAGAAAGAGCCTGACATCGTGTATCTAGTACAGCAAACTGCAGAGCTCAACCCCTGAGCCCCTCCAGCTGCTTCTCAAAGGAGCGACCACAAAAGTTTGCAGCCCTGCTCTTGCAACCTTCTAGCTATTTCTAGAAGAGCCCACCACAGGAATGCATGAGCCAGACCTTCTACCTATCTGTATCTAAAAAAGCTGACCACAGGGATTCTAAATAATTTGCAGTTTACATTCAAAACCTTATAACTACCTCTCTCAGTTAGTGACTGAAGTGATAAATGGTGTTATTAAACATAGAGAAATTATAGGTTTAAAGCATAGCAGGAGTTGAGGGGAGAGATCACGGGTGAAATACCTGTCATGCAGGCATAATGACCAGTGCTTAGATTCCTAGCCCCCCAGATCAAATCCAGGTGCAGTAACTTGTGCCTGCGATTCCAACACTGGGAAAACAGAAGCAGGAAAATCAGTAGGGCTTGCTGGTGAGGTCAGAAATCTACTCAACCACAAGCTCAATGTTCAGTGGGAAACCCTGTGGAAAACTAGAATGGAAAGTGAAGGAAGAAAACACCTGTGATGGGTAGTGTTGTCAACTTAACAGAATCCAAGAAGAGCCTCTAGGTGTGCCTGGAGAGATGGGGGTCTTAATTACTTTGACTGACAATGGTAAGACCATCCACATTCACAATGGGTGAAACTATTCCCTAGGTAGGTGATGCATTGTATTAGTGAAGAAAGGGAACATAGCCTGTAATCACTTTCCTCTCCTGACTACAGATATGCTAACTACCTGCTTCTAGATCCTGTTATCTTGACTTACCCAGTGTGATGGATCTGCACCTCAACACATAGTTTAAGAAGGGAGGGGGAAAACCTGTTTCAGGCACCTGGAAGCCTTACTGAAAAGTTGTAGAACAATAGTGTTGTAAGGAGCTTACCACACACCCTGGCACCCGCCTCATGGGATCAACTGTGATTGATGACTTTCTAGAGTCCATCACAAAGGGGCATGTGGTCTGCTGACTTCACCTCATAGGAAGATGTAGGAAGGAATCACTGGACTTTCATCTGTATTCCACCCACTCCTTCCAACCATGTGTATTCCAACCGTGTGTATGCAAATTTTCACTAAGTGAAGGCAAACAGGAGTCTGGGGCAGGTGCTAGAACACATTATAGGCTGGGAAAGATTAGGGGGAAGCTGCTCCATCCACGTGGCCATGATAAATCCACCTCTATGCTAAGTGAAGATTTTGCACTTTAGTTGCTTTGGGGTCACCTATATTCCTTCCAGTAACCCCTCACTTACGCTTTCTCAACACCACCAAAGACTCAGGATGAACTGTGCTGGAATCATCGTATTTTGGTTTATCCTTAAGGTCTTAGGAGAAGGTAGTCATTCTTCACATCTGCCCCAGGGAAGGAATTCTAGCAACAAATAGTTACCCAAGGGATTACCACTGGATCAAACAATCTTTTGAAATGTCACACAAAACACTAATGCTATCCAAAGCTGCTAAAGCCAACTTCAGGAATGAGGTAAATCCCTGTAAATTAAGTCAGTCATAAAGGATCATTTAAATCATGCCAAGGGCTAAGAACAAATACTTTCAATTACAGAGTAAAGTGATGGAAACATCTTTACCTTCTGCACATTCCACATCTCACAATCTCCATAACTAAAGTATAAGAGTAAAGTCCCAATAGACCTGACCTGAACTAACTTACTACTGATGGTATGGATGAGTATTTTCCCCTGCTGCTTCGTGAGGGTGTTCAAAGGATTTGGACACTAACTAAGACTTTAGCTAGGGCCTGGCTTCAGGAAGCCATGCCTTCATAGCACGGCTTATGGAAAATACAGGAATGTGGTGGTTTGAATATGTGTGGCCCATGGGAAGTGCTACTATTAGGAGGTGTGGCCTTGTTGGAGGAAGTGTGCTACTGTGTAGGTGGGACTTGAGGGTTCCAAGTGATCAAGCTCTGCCCAGTGCTGAAGAGTTTCTCCCTGGCTGTCTTGAGAATGGGACGTAGAACTCTTCTCCAGCACTGAACACTGCCAAGCTTCCCATCATGATAATGGACTAAACCCTTGAAACTGTAATCAGCCCCACTTTAATGTTCACCTTTTTAAGAGTTGCCTTCGTCATGGTATCTATTCATAGCAATAAAACCCTAAGACAAGAAGAGAAGAAAGGAGGAGGAAAAAGGGGTGGGCACAACTGAGGACTTTAAGGGTCTCCAGCTACCTGAGATCAAACTATCCAGTGATGAAAGAGCAAATGTTTCCACGCCAAACCTTAGAGCAAGCACAAGCCAAGTGAGAAGCTGTGAAATGTTTTAAGTGGTTTCAGGTTGTTCCTTCCTAGAAAGGAGTAAGGAGGAGGGGTCTTCCAAGGATCAAGGGTAGTATCCAACCTTTATTTTTGGTGGTGGTACTTGGGGGGAGGAGTCGTCCTGCTAAACATTGGTTCTAATCCTGTGCCACCTAGGAAAATACCAAGATGTGACTCAGCTGGGAAAGTGCTTGCTCAGTACGCACGAGGCCTTTGGATTCCTCCCAGGAATAGTACAGACTCAAAAATCCCAAAACTTGGAAGGTATAGACAAAAAAGAAGTTCAAAGTTATCCTTGGCTACATTATCAAGTTCAAGGCCAGCCTAGGACACAGAAACTCCTGTCTAAATACACATGCACGCATGTACACCTCTCAAAAAATATCTTAAAATATTAACCTGAACTAATCAAGAGGTACCTATGGAACTCAATTTCATATATAAAATATTTACTGAATGAAACTAGGGCTCTGCCCACAAGGATGAAGAAA
This sequence comes from Arvicanthis niloticus, assembly GCF_011762505.2. Lineage (NCBI taxonomy): Eukaryota > Metazoa > Chordata > Mammalia > Rodentia > Muridae > Arvicanthis > Arvicanthis niloticus. The sequence goes on from NC_133432.1 coordinate 22,644,796, forward strand.
GATCCTGTAGATGTAGGTTGACAGAGTACTGAGTTGGTATTGTCAAGAGATATAATCAACCACTTTTACTAACTCAGAAATCAAAGTCTCACATACTGCTTATCCAAATGTGGACTATGTAAAATGACTCAAGGAATAGTGGTCTCCACAAAAGGGACAAAGCAGAAGAGAAAGAAAACCATGGGGTGGTCTTCTTTTGTGGGAATAATTGAATCTGAAGGCCACGGTGCTATGTACAGATATCATGGCTAGAGAATCTGACAAGAATTTCAGTGTAATAAATAACTGAAAAAATAAATAATTATTCTTCTACAAAACTTGAAAGGACCCCTCTGATGATAACAAAAGAGGTAAGGTTTGTTACCGTTTTGTTTGGGGTTTATTTTTTTATTTTATTTTTTCACATCCTTGACATCTCTGAAGAAGTCAAACACTTGCTTCCTGTTAAATGAAAGTAGTTTTTTCCCAATACCTTGTGAAGTCCTCATGTTTTAAGAAGGACCTCACATAATATTCTAACACCCACTTCCTGCTTCTGGTTTCTACAGAAGCATCTGCTGTAGCCATCTTGTAATCCAGGATTCTTTTGTACATTTGTCTTCCCTCCTTGGGCGTATAGGTTCACCTCGAATTCCTCCTGGGTGATAATGGAAGGTACATCGTGACATTGCACCACACAATGAGACAGCTCTTCAGAGCTAAGATGCCCTCTTGTAATCCAAATTCTTCTTCCTATTGCCATCCATATATGCAGTCAAGGCTAACTGCATCTATCAGATACAGGAGTTAGCAATCAGAAAGAGACTTTATAAACCAGGTATTGTAAAACACACACACACACACACACACACACACACACACACACACACACACACCTGTAATCTTAGCCCTTGAGAGGTAGAGGCAGGAGGTCAGAAGTTCAAGATTAATCCTTTGGGACATAGCAAGCTGGAGGCTAGACTGGGACATATAACACTTTTTCTTAAAAGGGGGCAGGGTAGAGAACACAAGAGAAATGACTCACTGGGAAAGAAAGCTTGCTCTGCAAAAAAAAGGCGAGAGTTACACTGTGCACATAAAAAGCTGGGCATGGCTGCACATGCCTATAACCCCAGCATTGAGAGGTGGAGACAGCTGGATACCAGCAGCTCCATGGCCAGGCAGCCAGCCTAGTACAACAGTGAACCTCAGATTCAGTGAAAGACACCGTCCTAAGGGAATAAGGGAGGAACAAAGGAGGAAGACACTGATGGATATACTTCTATGGCTTCTGTGCACATACCCACACACTCAATCCTAGGTGTGTACCACCAAAGACAAGATGTGAAAGAAGAAAGAGGACAAGAAGGGGGGAGAGAAGGAATATAAATTTGCTTGTGAAGGAGGAAAATGGGAATAGGGCAGAGAAAGGCACAGGAGAAAATGCACACAGAACAAGTGTATGCTGGCAAGTTCGAACAGCCATGAGCTGCCCGTGAGCTCTCTCTCTGAAGACACACAAAATCATCCTCTACCCTGTATCTCTCAGGTAATGAATGACGAACAGTGTCTCCAAAATTAGGAGATCAATAAAGCCCAAAAGCCAAATGCCTTATCAAGGTGAAGCTAAACAGAAGTTGCCTCTTCTCTCTTTAATAGATGTACATTTTTATTTTCAATGTAGTACTTGAAGTAAGTGTAAAGGAAAACAGCACCAGGCACATAGTAGGCACTCCATTAGTGGGAGGATATTCACCCACAGAAGCAAATGTTTTCAGCACTTAACATTATCAGTTGAGATACACAGACTAGGAAAAACACTGCCCAGATAAAATTTCACACTCACAATAGACTAAAGGGGGCCTTGGTAAGGCGAAAATCACAACTGTTAATAGAAGATGACACTCTCTTGACTGCATCAAACACTCCCAGCTATCAACTGCACCTTGCATGGGCGAATGACAGAATGCTTAATATTCACAGAGCTCCATGTGCACTCATGCATGGACACACGAGCATACTCACGTGCAAGCAGGCAAGCATACACAAGGCAAAAGATTCAAACTATGACAGCTAGGATAAACAGAACCTTGGTGCACTCTTAGTAAAATTAATAGGGGTATTCTACTCTAAGTAAAAGCACTAAGCAAAACTCAGAACAATGAAGGGATTTGTGGCCAAAGGCTACATTCAGATCCAAGGTCCAGGTCCATCCCTTCAGGTTGGTTAGTCAACCTTGCTAAGTCTTGAATGCATCCATCTATAAACCACACACAATAATGACTTGCCAATAACTCATGGCTCAAAGGAAAACAAAACTAACTGGTTAACAAAACAGAACTAAACTATAAAGTGCTCTGCAACCACAAGGGTTATTCTTCCCTAATACATGGTTAGCATCTCTCAATTGACAGACCTGAAGCTTAATACTTTAACAAAGTCCAAGGTCATGCTCCATTGTACTCAAAGAATTATCACCAACTACAGTTTTAGCCCAATTAACTATGGGAAGACAATGAGGGAGGGAAACAATGGTGAGGGTATAAAGGAAGGAGGGTTGTCCTGGTTTCTCTGGTTCTTTATGTTTAAGAGCAAACGCATTTCCACTTGGTTTGCACAACTCAGAATGATGATTAAGACAAGCTGCTTGGAGGCATAATGAAAGGCTGGGGCTGTAACTCGGTAAGCAGAAGGCTGTGTGTCCTGTTTAAAGCCCTGGGTTCCATTCCCAGCCTTGCACAAACCCCCATGGTGACACATGCCTAGACCTGACAACTTATATTCTGCACAGCAAGCCTTTGTCAATCTTAACAAAAGATCCATTTTATGCCTCAAGCATTTCAAAACTGGTGTCTCTCTCCTCCTGGAGCAATGAAAGTATTTGCTTGTGGATCTATTCCCTCATGGACTGCTGGAGGAGAAAGGCTCGGGATTAAGTGGAAACAACTAGCTGTTAAATCTGGGCTCCATTCCATTATGTAGTCAACCATAAAACGTACAGTGGGGGTAATGACCACCTAGCCTGCGTGAGGCACTAGGATGATAACCGAGGATTCAGAGATACAGAAGAGTAAATTGCTACCCAAGCACAGCTGTGCTGCAAGTCTGTCAAACGGACATGGCAATGAAAGGGGGATTACCGCTGAGAAATCTGAGAAGTGCTCCCCTGCAAAAGCTTCTTTCATTGAGCTACTACACTTAGAGGAGTGAGTGCCTCTCAGCCTGAGGCCTTGAATCACCTTAAAGAGTAATAACAATACTACAATACCAGTACCTAGGTCCCAAACCACACCAAATACATAACACTGGAACTGTCCTAGCACTGAGATATTTTTAAGGGTCCAGAAGTGGTTCTGATGTGATCTTGGGGTTAGAATCCCTGTTCATAATTGCAGGGAAGTTTCTCTTATACTGTCAGATGTCAGGAACACACAAAAAGGATTCAAGCTTGCTAAATAACACGTAGCCTCACTCATATGAACCGCAAAAAGTAGTATTAAAAAGACATTTGTGGAACTGGAGAGATGAATGATTCAGAAGTTATAAGCAAGTACTGTTATTACAGAAGACTCAAGATTAGTTCCCAGCACCCTGGTCAGCCAGTTCACAACCATCTGTAACTGCTGCTCCTGGGAAGCCTATCTCCTCGTCTGGATTCAAAAAGTACCAGCACTCATGAAGACATCTGTACATATGTTAGAATATAGTCCAAGAATCAGGTTCAGCAAAAGGGACTTCTGATTGCTTGGGAGAAAATTCCAAACAAACAAACAAAAAAAGAGTCTTGTGAACTCAGTTTCTTCAGAACACAAAAGTGTTCTTGGAATATGCTTTTGTGCCTCTCCCAGCTACAGTGCATAGCTATGAATTTACTCCAAATTATTCATTACTGCTTGCTGCTATTATTATATGCCTCTATGGAAAAACAAGTTTTTGCCACTTGCTGCCTGACTGCTTGCCCTTGTAACTGGATACTCACTCATGTTACTCTTAACCCTCAGAGAAAAAAAAATGCCTGACCCTCTGAATAAAGTTGCCTATTGTATGAGACTTTAATCCACCTCATTTTTAGGGTCTATTCAAACAGGCTCCACCACCAACTATAGAGGTAAACACACCTACAACAAGATCCTTTTTTTTTTTTTTTTTAAGATAGCTGTGTAAAACCTAATGAAAGTCCTGCTTCAGAACATGTATTTCTTAATATTAAGTGACCATCCACAGACAGTCATCCAATGACTAGAAAGTGCCAGTACATGCAGCATTTACAACTACTGTCCTATCTCGTTGATCTTTTAGTTTAAAAACTGCCATAAAAGTGTACAGTTGTAATGTGTGTAATCCTGGCACTCAAGAGGCTCCGACAGAAGGATCTGGGTTTGGGGGTCACCCTGGTCTATCCAACAAGATACTGCATCAAACCAAGAGGACAGTAGAGTTCACCTCTCCATAAATCACCAGCCCTCAGCTGCCATTTAAAGCAGATCAGGAAACATACAGATATGAACAGAAGCGTGCAACAGACACGATACCTGATTCAATCCATGCATATCCCTAGCCAGAATGAGGACTTCGGACACTTTTGAAAGTCTCAAATATCCAGGTCTTGTGTGACCACACCCATATTAAAGAAGGTGCTCAGTACACATGAGGAAATCAGACATACTCAGGGATTGTGCAAGAAAGAGGATCCTCAGAACTGAAGAATCACAGCTCTGACAGAGAGATGATGCAACCCAAGAAATATGAAAAAAAAAAATCTGGAGTGGGATTCTATTTCTTTATTGGCAACAATGATGACCCAAAAGCTATCAGGTTCCCACACACACACAACAGCAATGATGATCTGTAACACATTCGAATACTATCATTATGAACAGATCAGATTTTTTAAATACTCACATTTACTAAGATAAATGACTCAATGTGTTATATTACTAAATTCCTACAGTATCGTAATGAAGTTAATATTAATGTGTCTATTCTACAGATAAGAAAACTGAGGCACTGGGGTCAAAGTAAAAGCCACGTTAACTATGCTTCAAAAATGAGCTATCTTTTAAGAGTATATGTAAGCAATTCAGAATGTGCCTAAAATGACACTTTATTTTCCACTATACACACGTCTCATGAGCAATGCTAATGTGAAACTCAAATGAGTACACCCCTGTAACACCAGAGCTTAGTAAGTAAGAAGCAGGAGGATTAGAAGTTCAGGGTTTAACTGAGTCAAATGAAACATCTCAAAACAAAAGTAAATGTCTGAAATATACACCTTTTCTCTGAAGTTAGTGTCTCTTGTCTTTTCACAAGCTAGCAATTATGGTCCCCAGTATTCAATACGTGCTCCCATTAATTTGAATATAAAAGTCAATTCCCTAGTATGGTAACCTGAGTGGAAGTGATCCCCAGTGTCAGCCAAGCCTGCTGATTGGTTGGCCTGGCACAATGAAAATGTGGTTTGGGAGCAGCCACCCCTAATAAGAAAACACATGGTAGATATAGGTCTGTAGACCCTTCCACTGAGGAGACCAGTGCTACCAGCAGAAGTGACCTACAAATGTGCCCAGTGGTATGAATGGCAGCTGCTATGGGACATTGCTTCAGGCATCTTTTCATTACTATTCACCATGCACTTCAACAACCCAGCTCCATTTCAAGGGCTACTTACCTACAAGGATTCCCCTCATCCCTACAAGTGATGACACACAGGGTAAAGGCCCAATGAGGAATACTGTCCCCTCACCTAGCCAACTTCTACTCAACACAATCACATCTCCAGACATCTCATCTCATGTATGACCTAACCTTCAACAGAGCAACTGCAGCTTCACCAGGGAGAAGGCACAAGGCAGATAGATTGACACATCGTATCTGAGGCAATGCAAGAAAGGCACAGAGGCAAGAAATGGGGAAAGACACAAGAAAGAGAGACACTAGTGTAGAAACACACTGAAAATTTGGATGTTTGGTTTCTCTAGTTCCATCTCCTTTGGAGGTAATAAAACATCCTGACTAAAGCAATATATGAGAAAAGGGTTTATTTGGCTTCCATTTCCAGGTTGTAAGTCCACCGCTGAGGGAAAGACAAGGCAGGGACTTAGGCAGCTAGTCACATTATACCCACAGTCTGCAGCAGAGAGAAGCTGTAAGCCCCTGATGCCTGCTTATTGCTATTTTTGTTCTGGCTTTCTTCTCTTCTACACAGTTCAGAACACCATGAAATGGTGTCACCCACTTTCAGTAATGGTCTTCCAACCTCAGTTATAATCAAGACAATTCTCCAGAGGCAAACCTAATCTAAGTAATTCACCTCAGTAGTTAGCAGATGTGTCAAGCTGACAGTTAAAACTAACCATGGCATTATCCCATCCTTCCAACAATGATATATAATATATGCCTGCTGGAAAATAAAGGCAGTTGTCTTAGTTAGGGTTACTATGGCTGTGATGAAACACCATGACCCAAAGCAACTTGAGGAGAAAAAGACTGAGTTGGCTTATACTTCCATATCATTGTTCATCATTAAAAAATGTCAGGTCAGGAGCTCAAAAAGAGACAGGATCTGATACAGAAGATCCAAAGGGGCGGCGCTACTTACCTTCTTTCTTATAGGACCACCAGGCCACTGTTGGCCCCACCCACAACCTTCTGGGCTGGCCTACATCAAATACTAATTAAGAAATAGCCCCACACACTTGCCTATAGCCTATCCTCTTCCCTGCATTTTCTCAATTGAGACTCCCTCCTCTCTGATGACTCTAGGCTGTGTCGAGGTGACATAAGACTATCCAGCATAGAATTACTAGGTAGCTCAGAATAAATGAATTCAGGTCCCCAGTTCAACTTCCTTCTTCATTTTTCTCTAGCACGCCATCTAGTATTTATTTCTGTCCTTTGCAGAAAGCGAGAACCTTGGCAGAAAGTAGCTTAAAGCAACAAATCACGTATTGAAATGTTCTGAATTTATTTCTAAAATGATGATCTTCAATATTAAGCACCAAAAGAAGCTATATGCATGTTCTCACAGGACAGACCTCAAAGGATTCCCTAGGCAGATCTTAGAGACCTCAGCTCTTCTTCTGGTTTCTGGATCACTAATACACACACACACACACACACACACACACACACACACAACTAACACAGCTTTTGTTTCATTGCTCTGTCATTGTGGGTACATGCATCAAGATGCTATCTGTTCTGTGTCGAAATCCCTAAGCTCTTTCAGACATGGATTCACCAGATGACCTTTCATGCCCATACTGTGCCCTTTCCCTTAACACCTCCTCTATCAGCACTCAAGACTTCTGCCAAGATCAACAGTTGCTCCATCATAAAGCAAAGTATCACTGTTTGTCAACGTTTGGAGTCCACAGGGGAGAGGACACAAGCTTGGAAGGCAGACTGGAGTCAGATATGACATTTCCTAACCACGCAATTTTAGACTTTCAGAAAAAGTCAGTTTCCATGTCACTAAAACTGTGATGTTACAAATATAGTGGCTGAGCCACACTGTCAAAATGTCCCTTCCCTTCATTTCATTGGCATGACCAAACCATTGCTTACACTATTTATATGTGTGTGTGTGTGTGTGTGTGTGTGTCTGTGTGTGTGTGTGTGTGTGTCTGTGTGTCTAGTTCTACGTCTTTATGTTTGTGGGTCTGTGTCTGGATGTCTGGGTATACAGACCTGTGCAAGTGCCCATGAAGGCCAGAAGGGGGCACTGGATCCCTTGAATATCAAGTTACAGGCACAGTTATAATCCACCCAATATATGTGCTAAGAAGCAAACCTCAGTCTTCTACAATAACAGCAAACACTCTTAACTGCTGAGCCATGTCTCTGGCCCCCTGCACTATTTTCATAGAACTGCGATTACTTCAGACCTTTGCCGTGTCCTCCCCCTTTCGCTCACTATCACCTAGAGTAGCTGCCTACCCTAGTTACATACTCTTAGTCACTGATTGCCTTTTAATTAGATTCGTGAAATACAACTTTAATCTCATTACTTCCCTGTTCAATAACCTTCAATGGCTCCTCTCTTCCTTTAAAGGAAAACAAAAATGCACAAGACTTTACTGCATTATTCACATCCCTGTCCTGTTGATGCCACCTCTGCACCCAAGTGTCTCTCAGCTCACACTTATGTGGCACTCAGCCTATGTAAGGCAGTCCATCACTTTCTATAGAGTTATCAGCTTTTCTTGAGTGTCACAGACCTGCTGATTCTAAAACAGCAGCTTTAGAAAAATAATATCTTAGTCTTACAGTCTCAGACAAGACAAGAGCCCTGGTTACAATGACCCTCCCTCCTTCTCTATGCCTTTCTCAACCTAGCAGAGGAGCCCCACACCCAGAAACACTACTCCAAGCTACTCTCTCGAGTTCTGACCTCCCTCTCACATAAATGACAGCTCAAGTCAGCACCCTTAGACAGAGACTCTATTCTCTCTGTTCTACAAAAAAAGCTCTTCATTTTATATGTGTGGTTTATTGCCTGAGAAAGTGACACACTTAAAACAATGTCAACATTTAGAAGAATTCTGAATCAGCTACACAGTTTACGAATGAATGACTGGCCTTACCTTGTAGGGTTCCTAATTCAGTTGTGTGGCATGATAACTGAGATTTTTTTTTTTGGTTGGAACAAACACCAGAAGAGGGAGGATACTATTTCAATAACAAGCATCATGGAAAACCATTGGCCAAAAATACCTTGTTTTCTCATCAATAGAGAACATACATATGGAGCCTGAAACTTGAAACTATTTTGCATTTCATAAGACTGACATGGTACCATTCTGCAGAAAATACACCTGTCGATTGATGGATAGCTTTTGAGTCCCACCCCTATATGTTACTACAGTGGGCTTCTTCCTACTTCCTTTACAGTCCACTGGGCACTGCCACGATAAACAGCTATTCAACAGTCTTGTGTGTGCATGACTCCCATGCAGAACCATCTGACTGACACAGTGCAAAGGGAAGCCCACCTCAAACTCCACCACATGCAACAGTAAGTAACAACAACACACCATAAAAAGTCAAGTCTAAGGTACAATACTTATATTTATCCTTTGATAAATATGGGGACCTGTACACTTTCAAGAGTGGCTTGTGTTTTAGCCACAATAAACTTTGCTGAAGACTCCCATTTCTTAGCAAGTTCACCCATATTCCCCATAACCACTATATGTATCATGAACCACCAAGAGTCTATCTAGGAAGCCACAACACCTGTCATCAGTTCACAAGGACCCGGTTTCTTTCAGAATAATAAAACAGTTGTCATTAAGAAGAAACTCAAGTCTAGACATTCCTAAAGAACTGTGGAGAAATAGAGAATAGGGATATAGCCGGAGTCAGATGCATAGTACATATGAGGCCCTTAGTTTCCATACAAAGCATCACATAAACCATAAGTGAAGGCATGCACCTGAAATTCCAATACTCGGGGAATGAAGGCAGGTAGCGGGAGTTCAAGGTCATCTTCTGCATCGCAAGTTAAAGGACAGCTTGAACTACATGAACTCCTGTCCCAACCACAATAAAATAAACAATAAAGAACTACTGGAAATGGGAGACAGAGCACTTGCTGTAGCTCTAACTGATGTCATTGAGACATAACTCAAAGGACAGTTCTCTGTCTCCCTTGTTCAGATGGTTTTGGAAATAGCTTTATTCAGGGTGCAAAAGGGGCAATGGTGGCCAGAATGACTGCTTGATTTGAATCAAAACTTGCATCTACACTCAAAGGGAAAACCTACTGTCACGACTGGAGCTCACTGGGTGTGTCTAGCACACGGCCACTCACCTAAAAGTACTTCCATTAAAAGCCACTTTATCACATGTACACAGTACCCTTGAGGTGTCCCCAGTACCATCCTCACAGAACTCAAAATCTAAATCCTATCTGGCAGATTGGTTGTTCCAAGGAAGACTACAGAAAGGCATGTGTTCTCCTCACTCAGCAAAAACCCAGAATCTACTTACTAAACACAATCAAATTTTTACAAGGCACTGAAGAGATAACCCCCAAGAAGAGAGCCCATGCAGCAATAAATATCTTATAAACACAAAGGTCACACACCCAGGTGTTTATGATCACAGAGGAAGTTTATGGCTAGTCACTCAGTTAGAAATCCACTTTCAACCTTGCTCTCTCTTCTTTAAGCCAGCCATGTTATTATTATTCTCCAATTATTTCTGGAAAATACAAAGCAAGGAGAATTATAAAAGAGCTTTATGAGACTGTTGAGCCAAATCAGTATGCCAGAAGCAAATCAATGCTTCCAAGAGTTCTGAATACGATTATAGACAAACAACAGTCCGATAGATCTGATAATCTCTCTCCAAACCATTACCGAATAGATTAAAAGATTACAGATATTCCACTCTGCTCTTCAATATTAACAGTGATAGACGCTCATTTAATAAACCCAAGCTGCCACAGCCCTAAGTTGGATTATGGGTCTGGTTCTTTATAAACTGACATGCACAGGAGGGTTTGGTTTAATAATATACAATCTTGGGTCAATCAAAATCTACCCTCAGCAGCTCGCTTATTTATTATCACTCTTGCCACAACCTGCACCCAATCAGAGGCTGTTCTCAAACTCTCCTGGCTGGCAGCTCTACAAAAATCTGTACAGCATCTACATAACAAGTGACAGGTTTCCCATCAATTACAACTCTGAGGGAGAGACAGCTTAGGCGAGGACATAACCCCACAGTCACAAGCCACCTTGGCTTCTGACGGACCATCAGATCAGAAAAGAGGCTGTCATGGTGGAGAAAAGAAATCCAGCTCCTCATTAACTAAGAGTTTTCGTTTCATTTCTTGTTTTTTTCCCCCCAACATACATCAAGGAATAATCATGGGCCAACTCAACTCTGACAGCTTATGTAAATGGCATTTAAATGCAGGCAAACAGTTCCCAAACAAAGGGGCTACAGACAAGTTAGAACTCAGTGGGCCCACTCATTCTTAGTATCTGAGCTGTGTGTCTCTATAGATATTATATCTTGCCAAAAGAGCAGACAATCACAATGAAAACAGAGGTTACTATGGGGCTCTGTGTTTTCCAAAAAATAGGGTGGGGATAGACCATATGCATCCCCCTCTGGAGTCTCAGACAGGAGACTGCCTGCCAGATAACCCACATCCCCAGGCAAAGCTCTCTGTGCAGTCATGCCAGGCATGATTATGAAGTCTCTAACTAACTCTATCTCTGATCGGGCTCTCTTACCCTTTTGGTGTACCTAATCTAAGTCTTATATTCTTCAGGGTCCCACACGAAACTCGCTATCCACACAAAGACCACCCGTCCCTCAGCAACCTACAGAAAGATACTAGAATCTGATTTCCCAGAAAGTTCGCACAGAACACTGCACATGGAAACACTGTGATGAATGTGCTTTATCTTAAACGATCCTTTCAGTTCTTAAATAAAGGAGTTATGGCCCTAATATCCCCTTAAGTCAGATACAGTCAATGTAGTCTTCCTGTGCAGAGGGCACAAAAAAAGGACCCATAGCATCTCTACAGATCAAGGAAGACAAGAATCTTGCCAACCAGGGGATGAAGCAGTAAGGTTAAGCTGCTAGACAACTGAGTTCTTGTCCTAAGCACAGATGTTCCTTCTTAAGCTCCCTAGCACCCACACTGCTTATACGGAAATCAATTACTTATGCAAGTTCACATTTGCTTCCCATTCCAGAAGAAATAGTCCCTAATAACATAATGGAGTCGCTACTTTGTCTCTTTAGTGGCTGATCAGAGTGACCCGAATATAAAGGAAGAACAAGAATAACTGCATTTATTATTTCCTATGCACAAAGCACTGTTTTAATTAAGCACCCTACCCAGCCTTATTAGAGAGTTTCTGTTAGTATCTTCATCTTGCTAACATGGAGCCTGGGGCTCCAAGAGGAAAGAGGGGTCACAAAGCCAGTTAACAGACATCAGAACTGAGCCATCTGGTTTCGGCAATCTCCACAATGAGGGAATGACTTTAAGCAGGAGGTGGTTGCTACATTAAAGGAATATGAAGAGCAGAGGACTTGAAATTGGATGTTCCAGTCTAAGATCTTATTTCTGACCATTACTGGATAGAACTTGACAGATCTATAACCTCCTCAGTCTTTGATCTATGGATAGAATGAAAAAAGTTGCAACTAGAGAGATGGCTCAATGGTTAAAAGCACTGACTGCTTGTCCAGAGGATCTGGGTTCCACTCTAAGCACCCACATGGTAGCTCACAACTGTCTGTCAACTACAGTTCCAAGAGACCTTACGCCATTTCCTGGACCCTGAGAATACTGAATGTATGTGGTCTACAGACATACATGCAGACAAAACTCTCTCTCTCTCTCTCTGTGTGTGTGTGTGTGTGTGTGTGTGTGTGTGTGTGGTGTATATAAATTTTAAAAAGTGAAGAAACAGTTCTTACTAAGCTTTGAAGTGCTCCACAGTGACCTAGGTCAACGGTCAGGCAGTAGGGCCTCTGTAGGCTATCTCAGTCAGTACAGCTTCCGGGACTAGACAGCATGAAATCAGACACTATGCATGGAGCTTAAAGGCAAGCCAAGCTAGAGAAGATGCCTGAATGAAGCAGTTTTTAGTTAGAGGTACTTAGTCTAGGACTAAGTCCTAGACTAAGTCCTAGACTTATACTTATACTTAGTCCTAGACTAAGTACCTCTAACTAAAATCTGAAGCAAACATATCCGATTGAAGTGACAATATTCTTCTAGAATGTCTGAGAAGGGCATAATATGAGAGGGCAGTTTAATTGCAAGAGCCTGGTAGGATGATGTATGAGTTTGATTTAAGCAAACCTGTTAAATGAGCCTGTGTTGAGTAGGAGTGGCAAACAAAGGGTTCTTTCTCCCATTTAGAAAGCATAAGAAAATAAAGCTTTGAGTTGTCAGAAGTGGAGCAAAGACACTTTTCTCTGAAAGTGAGGAGTTCTGTTCACAGATGCAAACATTACTAAAAAAAGCCACAGCTCTCCATACACACTGTATCTCAACTCCATGTACCTGTGTTTAAGAGGAAGAAGCCTTGCCTGTCTTTGCACGGGAAGCCCCTACTGCAGATGACATTAACCTCTCCTGGCTCCATTCAGATTGATAGTCACCCAAGTCCAAACACAAATTACAGCTTCCAATACAAAGTCATCTGCTGATAGGGGCTTTTTAGAATAAATGGTGTGAAAACACTCAGGCATAGTTCTGCTGTCGCTCACCACTTACACGGCATACACGTTGCAGCTGCGGCATCATGGTAAATTCCATTTATGCGTTTTTAAAAATGAGCACAAAAGAAAAGCACAGAGGAGATGTAAACCACAGGATGGAAGAAGGAAGAGACTTATCAGTCTCACAGGAAGAGGGAAAGGCAATTTCAGAAGGGATGTTAAGATTATGTGCAGGATGCAAGGCAGAGGGAAACAGGCCCATTTCTTTTCAGAAAACACATAGACGTTCTAGCCAAGGAGGACACAGGTCTGCTACACACTACAATATGAATGTCTTCTAGACCTTTCCATGGCTCGGCATACCATCTGAATCCTCTACAAGCTAAAGAGTAAAAACAAAGGCAGGCCAGGTATAAAACTATCTTCACAGCAAACCTAGAGAAATCCCAAGTATCACTATTTTAAAAGAAATGATCATTTTAACTGAAAAATAATTGGCCTCTCTCACCATCCGTACAAGGGGACATGGCTCAAGGAAAGGATGCCTATTATTCTGACAAAAGAAATTGCTGCTTTTCATTAAGGGGTGCAGGAATGCTATTCTCCTTGGTCACAACACTGTTGAGAGTGGTGCATTCCTGGAAAACCCTGCAATATAAAGAAGGCATTGATTGGCCTTTACCATCTTCAGAGTGCACATACAACCCACTACCCCTTGACACTTGGCACAAACTGAATACACACAAGGCTTCAGCAAATTTCTCCAAGTGCTGATTCAGACCCAAGTTGACATTTATTTACAGACTGACATTGAGATGTAGGGCACATAGCTCCTGTTCTTTGGAGTCTTATTCTAACAATCAGTTAGAATAGTTTCCAAGCTGAGCATCCTGCTGTGATGGGGGTAGCAGACAGCATTCACCAATGTGCCCTGGTTAGGAGTTGGCCTCATATAGCAGAAAGTCTGTTCCCAAACCCTACAATGGGTCTACAACACACACATATCACATACACCTTGCCAGATGCAAACTTTCCTCTCCCGCACAGCTTGAACACAAGCACTGAGTGCTTTTATGAGTCTTTCATGGACAATATGCCTTCTTTCAGTCTCCCCTTCTTTCTCCAAGCTGCTTGAGCAGAAACTTGAGGGGATTACCAAGGCAGAAGCATTGCTGTTTCCTATAAAGAACATAAGAAAACAAACCATGGGCTTCAGCTCCTCCAGCATTTGTATAGTATTTACAAGGTAGACCAGCAGGACTTAAGATATGTTGTGCCAAGAAAATGTTACAATGACAAAAAGAACAGCTCCCAGAAACTGCAGATCTTTAAACCATAAATTTACAGTGTGTTTATCTTGGCAAGGAGTGTTTCACTGGAATAAGGGTGAGATTGTACTTACTTGAAAGATTCAGATGGAAATACCACACTTGCTGGCATGGCCCATAGTTCCAACTGCCCTGAACTCAACTGCCATTTCCATAAAGCCTATCCCAGTTGGGCTTCGAGGAGGACTGTGAACCATTCCAGCTCAGATGCTGACTTTTCTCTGTCTACCAAAACCTCCTGGTTCCCACAAAGCTACCCCAGTGGACACCCAGAGTCTAAGTCCAATCATTAAAAGCAGGAAGGTCTGGATATTTATTAAGCCTTACCATCTGCCAAGCACACAGCTATGTGTTTGACATGCTTGGAATGCATTCACAACCACTTACAGGTTCTTGACAATTCCACATCTCATTCATTAGAACTATTTATAGATGTACCCTTGCCACAGCATCATACATGCAAATACCATGACTCCATAACTAAGGATTAGGATGAGTGACAATTTATATTTGGGGAGTCTCCTATCTGTACCACAGACAATGCCAGCCATGTAACTGTCTATATGACTTACTATGGGCAGTGAATCTGACTGGTAGGCCACTGGTAATTCACTGAACTACCAAACAAACACAGATTTATAGGGGGGAAAAGTAATGTTCCCAATGTTGGCCCCATTTATCAAATGGGGAGAACAGAAAAGCCAGCAGGGTCTGACCTGACATCTGAATCCATAGCCAGTCTCCAAGAATATTTGACGGGCACCTAACTCATGATTCCAAATAAATCCCAATAATGTCTTCCTAAGTGCTTCTCAGACATCAGGCATTGTACAATCCTTAGTTACACAGTTGAACAGACCTTCCCTAACGTAGGGACTCGTAGTTAGCTTTAGATGTCAAATGTATACAGTCCAGAGTTATCGGATTACCTCAATCAATCTGGCCTGTGGCACGTGTATGAGGTATTTTCTTGATTGCTAATTAGTATAGGAGGGCTCAGCTAACAGTGAACACTGCCATCCCCAGCCTGGTGGACTGAAGCTACCAAAAAAAAAAAAAAAAAAGATAGTATCAGGGAGCAATAAGCAGCACTCCTGCAGGGTTCTGCTTCAAGCTCCTGGCTTGAGTTCCTGCTCTGCCTTCCCTTGGTGATGGACTGTGACCTGGAAGTCTAAGCCAAATAAGCCCTTCACTCCCTAAGTTGGTTTTGCTCAGTATTTTATTGCAACAATAAAGAAAGCAGACCAGAAGAGTGATGCTTATGCAAAAGCCCGAATGAAGTGAGAATCTGAGCCACGTTTATAATCTGGGTACAGAATGTTCCAGGCTCAGAGAGCATAATGTAAAGGCTGTGAGACAAGGGCATGCTCAGCTGGCTTCAAGAACGGCCATAAAGTACCAGAGTCAAAGAGGACTAATCTGGGGGGATAGCTCCAAATGAGGTGAAAGATAGCAGGTACCAGACCATGCAGTGCCTTGTAGGCCAGAGCACATAAGGTCTTTGAACTGCATTCTTAGTGGAATGGGAGGCACCCTGGAGGATTCTGAACTGAGGAATGATGGAATCTGAAGTACACTTTAAAAGGACTTCTAGTAAAGATCACTCTGCAGGGAGACAGAGCAAGAGCAGAGAGATCAGCTGAGAGGCCAGAGAGGCCAGCCAGGTGAAAAGAAAAAGAAAAAAAAAAAGCCTAGCCTGTCCAGTCTGATTTGATTCCTAAATGGCTGTTAACTAATACTGCCAAATTAGGCATTATCTCACAAGAATTTCCGCTAGATCCTCAAACCGGAGCCCAGAAGCTAAAAAGTACAGCAGTAACCTCCCCATGAACATGTCCAAGCCAATGGAGATCCAACAGTTAAAAAGAACAGACAGAGGGGATAGCTCAGTGGGTAAAAATATCCGCCTTGTGAGCATGAGGAACCTCGAGAAAAGAAACTCAGGTGTGCCATATATGCTTGTAATCCTGCTGTTGGGGAGGCAGAGAAGAATGAATGCCTGCAACTTACCAGCCAACCAGCTAGCCTACTAGGCAAGGTCTATGCCAAAGAGAGACCCTATCTCAAAAAACAATGCAGACAGTGCCTGAGGAACAGGAATGTTGTCCTATGGCCATCACATATACACGTACCTTTAAACCCGTGCGAGCACGCACGTCTACACACACACACACACACACACCAATATATGACTAGAACCTGCTTGAGGTGTCACCGAGAGAAGTTTCATAGCACTATTTTCTGGGTGGCATTTTCCACCCTCTGAGTTGTTCCAGATTCTTAAACAACCCTACTGCCCAGATTGATCATATAATGCAGTAATACAGCGGTAGGTCTGGCAGAAGGCAGCAGGAACGCACATACTTGTCCTGGCTGGAAAATGTAATTCCCTCCTCCCACCTTTTCAGCAGCCAGAAGTGTCCTTAAACATAACACCACTTGTTCTCGACTAGTGTCTACTTTTTTTTTTCCTCCTCCCAGAAACACCCTAATTATCGTGCTGGAGAGTTGCGGAAAGATGGCTTTTATGTGGTTTTTATCTCCCAAACACAGTATTGTCATGGGTTTATTTATTTGTGTTCTTACAGTAACAGGATGCTCTCCTGTAATTGAGACTATTATAGAAAGGGCTGGCATGTGTTTTCCACAAGATTAAAGGCAATTTCTGTTTTCAAAGCTAGTATTGCTTCTTCGAAAATTCCCTGCCTGGTCTATGCTAAATCCAGTAAGCCAAAATTCTATATTCACCTGGTTTGCATTACAACACAGCAAACAGGACATGGAAAGGCAATTTCATTCATGCATTGATTCAGATGGCATTTACTAAACCCTCGCTGCACTGGGCGATACGGGGGTGGGAAAACATAGCACAAAATAAAAGTCTCTGCTCGATAGGGGTTCTGAATCCCAGGGGAAAACACACAGAAATGACTATGCTACAATGCAGGCTGTGATAACAGCTATAATAGAAGAAGCAAAACAACATGCACTGCATTAGGAAACAGGAAGAGGAGGATTGGGGCCACTTGGGAAGGAGGAGTAACCTCATGAAAAAAACCCATCGGCCGAGAAAAGATGTCAATAACAGGTACAACAAGGTCAAAGCACAGAACACAGGAGTGCTAAGGCTGTAATTAACTGGAAAATCATCCAGAGCATGAAGGATTATTGTGGATTCCTATCCACAATATAAATACAGAAATATATAGCTGGTATAGAAATAATCACACAAGTGACAAGTCCATGGTTAAATGAGAAAACTTGCCTCGAGAATATGCTGAAGAGAGATAGAAGATACCCACTATCAAGCTCTGTCCTCTGCATAGACATACGCGTATCTACCCACACAGGCATGCACCACATACAAAAAGAGACTATAGAAAAATAATTTTTAAAAACAAAATGTCCCATCAATTGTAGGGTTGAAAACTCTGACATGGCCACTTTTATTTCAGGATGTGTTTTTCTAGTTTTTTTTTTTTTTTTTAAATCATTCAATCGCAAACCAACTTAATTCAGATGAGAAAGAAAGTGATGACTGAGCAGACACAGACAATTTCTTCTTATACCTGTCTACTATTTTCCCTGCCCCACAAGAATAATGCTACCCTACTGAAATGGAAGGAAAACACATCATCCTTCGTAAGCAGACGCTCCTCTGATCTACCGCTATGCTTTCTGTCTCCTAAACCTCTCTCTCCTTTATCCCCATCAGTGCATCATCAGACCCGCATGAGCAGTTCGAATGTCATATGCTTTCTCATAGCTGGTCCACTCAGGACTCAAGAGAACACAGTTCCTTCCTATGTCAAACACCTGGTGTTATCACAGTTTTCACTATGTAAACAGACACAGCATTCTAGGTCTCTGCTGCTGTGATAAAAACACACTGACCAGAAGCAATGTATGGGAGGAAAGAGTTTAATAATTCTGCTTACATGTTAGTCACTTGAGAGAAGTCAAGCAGGAAACTCAAGGCCAGAACCTGAAAGGGGGTCTGCCTGGCATTCCATCTAGTAATACCTCTAACAAAGAAATTCACATTATAGCCAAGACAATAGCAGAACGAGCACTGCTGGCTGACTTACTCACAGGTCACCCTCAGGTGACTTTCTTATATTCTTATATAGCCCCACCTGCCTAGGGAATGGTACCACCCACAGTGGTCTAGGTCCTCCTTTATCAATGATCTAAATAGGTTCATATTTCAATCTGAACTTTCCGATATCTCATATGAGACTCTTCCTAGATCATTCTAGGCCCATATCATGTGAACAGTTAAAGGTAACTAGGGCATACAGTAACAGAAATGCATACTATGTATCTTAATTATGGGGCACTCATTGTGCTAAGCACTTTAAATATGATTATGTCTAATCTTCTCAAGAACCTGTAGGCTGGTGGATTATGAGAACCTTGCAGATCAGAAATATCCAATAATTTACCCAAAATCATACAATCTGAAAATTACAGAGGTATGAATTAAATCAGAGCCTGAACACTGATTCCAGTACTTGACTTCCAGTATGTATAGAGAGATGCTAGCACAACCAAAGAAGTGTAGTGTGGGAGACAAGCAGAAGGCAGAAAGTTGGTATCTGTAGAGAAGGAGCTGGAGGCAATTCAAAGTGCAGATGAGGCAAATGATGACTTCTGTCTTTTGTAACAGACGGCATGTAGACTACACCAGGATGTCAAACATGACTCAGGGCATTTCTAGAGTGTCATTGACCTGGTTAAATTTGTCTATTTTAGGAGAAATTATTCTGGCTTCAGTGTACAGAATTGATTTTATTGGGTCAGAGGCAAGCCTAAAGACAGACCCAGAGGTCAGGAGGTTTTGCATTATTCTAACAAATAGCCAATGAGGGCAGTGTGAGCCAGAACCCATCTGAGTTGTTCAATAAATATTTGCTAATTGCAGTATTGATTGGTAACAAGCAGAACAATCTGTTGTACCTATTGGGGCATGTCAGCTCCATCACATGGTTGTTCCAGCTTGTGATCACAGACTCTGGGTGCAATCTCTTACTGAGCCAGGCTCTTTTCTGGCAGCCAGTTACTTCCTCACATGGTTTCGATGCCTGTGCCCTTCTATCAATCACGGGATTTCTAATGAAATGTGAAGTCCAGGTTCTGAGCGTGTGTACTTGTCTGACTCTTTGGGTTGGGGCAGGGAGGAAACTGGATGGATTGTGGAAGCATGTATTTCCAAGTCTTTCTTTCAGTCCCATGCAGCATAACCAACTACATTCCCTGCAGGTAAAAGCTGCTGATAAGAAGGTGAAAAAGTAGCAACTGTAAAGAAGAAACCCCACGTTCCCACCAGAAGTTTTCAGACTTAGGTAACTTGTGCTGACACAAGACAAGCATGAATGCTACACACAGCCAAAAGACCAGTCCCTCACTAACATAGAAGAGTGTGATGTCCCAGTCTAGCGGATCCCAGAAGGCCCCTAGCTAAGTGTGAAAACTCTTGGTTTTGTTCTCATCCTCTGAACTCACAGAGTACACAGCTGCAGAGTCAATGAGACAAACTATTTTCGGACATATGCCAAGCTCTCCCTGGATCCTGAGAAAAAGGACTCAAGGACACCCTTTGCTTTGCCCTGTATGGCAGAACACTTCCTGACAAGAAGAAGCAACCCACTGAGCAAATGGTTTAGCACCCCATCTACTTAATGCCTGAGTGCACGCTAAGCATAAACTTTACTTAAAACATACTAGTACTCAGGCACTGTAGACAGAAGACCTAGAGTCCAAGGCAACCTGTGTTAGGTAATAAGACTATGTCTCAAAAGCACCAAACCAACAATTAAAACATTAGGGACACAAAACATATCTGGCTTCCTAAATAAGATAGCATGATACTGTCATGATAGTATTTGCCAACTTTCAAAGTGGACCAGTTAACAAGGTATCAACTGATAACCAGGGTCTCCATTAAAATGTGCATGGAAGTAATCTGGGAAAATCTTTAAAATGAAGATGATGATATCCAAATAGCCTGACTTGTGGGTATGCAGCAGGCCTACTGGGTGGTCAAATACGTTGAGAGATTATTTAATATTACTCTCATCAAAGCTGAATCCTCATTCTCTGCCTATAAGTGCAGGTTCCTCCCTTACTTGCTTCTCGGTGGTGGAATATGACAGAAGAGGCAGCAGCAGCAGAAAATTAATCCAAGTAATTCACTCAGGAATCATACATCTAAAGAAACTACCAAAGTGAATACTGGTGTTGACATAAGTGAGTGTTGAGGGAGGAGGGTAGTTTTTTGCACACAGCCATAAATTACTAACACACACTTAACAAACCAGCATTGTAAATCTCCATCTTGGTGAAATCCAGTAAAAGATAAAGTTCAATGGGGCCAGTGAAATGGCTCATTGGGTGAAGGTACCTGCCACCGAGCCTACGACTGACTTGGGTTCCACTCCACTCCAGAAACCCACAAGGTAGAAGAAGAGAACTGATTTCTGCAGGCTGTCTGCTAACCTCCACTCCCACACTGAAGAACATGAGCCTTTCCACTCTCTCACTGAATAATAACTGCAAAAAAATTAATAAGTAAATATCTGTAGTGATAGATTTAAAGTTTCCAATTCACTAAGCTCTTACAAGGAAAAAAACATGACTACAAACAAAATCAAACTGTGTTCCTCTTATATGATCTCAGGAAGTGTAAGATTCATTTTATCTCCATGGTGGCCCTAAGCAACAACACCCTGTAAAATGTTTAAAATGAACAAGAGCCCTACAATGCAAATACTGAATGAGCACGGTTTCTAAACATGAAGAATGGCTGTCCAGAGAAGAGCCAAGTCCTCTTTCTCCGGGAACAAATTTCATATAAAGGATCCAACAAACAAATGTATTTCCTATAGTGAAAACCAAATCTAGAGCTAGGGTTGTAGGTCAGCGGGCAGAGTGCTTGCCTAGCATTTGTGAAGGCCCGTATTTCATTCCCAGTACATAGTAAACTGGATGTGGTGGTGCGCACCTGTAAATCTAGCACTTGGCATAAGGAGGCAGGAAGAACATAGGCTCAAGGTCACCTTTCTCTATCTAGTGTGTTTGAGGCCAGCTCCAGCTGCAGGAAACAAGACACTAAAGAATTCCTAACTTATGAGAATGAATACTCAAGACTAAAATGATTGAAGACACGGAACTGGAATAAATATGATAGGGCTCAAGCCCCAGTTACCCACTGTGTTATACAGAGCACATTACTGGCTCCCTGGGCTTCAGTTTCATCCATTATGAAATAGTAGCCTAGGTCTTAAGATCAGCTTTACCTCAGTAACCTCCAGGAGCCCCGTGTCATACATGGAAGCTCTCCACAAGCACAGGTGATTGATCACACCCCTTCTATATCATCTCCGGCAATACCTTCACTGAGAAAGATGTCAAGGGTTGTCCTAGTATCCTCACCTTTCTTCCTCTGCCTTCAACGGGAGTCACTAGGGGAAAGCAGCCTTACTATCTGCTGCTCAAACAGCATCATCCAATATTTGTTCACTGCTCATTGGGGCATCACATCTGCATTTCCTCCGGGAAATAAAGGCTGGCTCTATTTCATGAGCTTGTCTCCAAAGGAGAGAGCTGCTTTCCATTGAAATTCTGAGGCCAACTCCTAGCCTGGGGTAAACTGATCTAGGCTGTGCAGACACTGCTAGATGCAGACCCACTGTGGGACCAACTCCTAGCCTGGGGTAAACTGATCTAGGCTGTGCAGACACTGCTAGATGCAGACCCACTGTGGGACCAACTCCTAGGCTGCAGTGAACTGATCTAGGTTGTGCAGACACTGCTCTATGCAGACCCACTTGTGTTACTTACTACCTGCTGTGAACAAATAAATGTCTGACAAAAGCAACATGAGGTGGAGACAGGGATTATTTTATTTCACAGTTTAGAAGTATACAGTTGAAAGTAACTGTTCACAATGCATCCACAGTCAGGAAGTTTGCTAAGGGAGATGAATGCCAGTGCTTAGCTCACTTTCTACTTTTCATTCAGTCCAGGGCTCCAGCCTAAGGAATAGTTCTGCCCACTGTTGAGGTAAGTCTTCCCAACTTCAATTAACCTATTCTACATGATTCCTCACAGGCATACCCAAAGGTTCACCTTCTAGGTGAGTTTATATCCTGTAAAGTAGACAATATTAATTATCATACCTACAAGATCTTTTCTATGGATTTTTCCTGTCTTTTTCCTTATATCCTCTCTGCCTCCTTCTGTGGTCCCAGGTATGGAACCCATGCCTGCTACCTCTGAGCTATGCCACCAGTCCCATCTTCACACTATCTTGCACTGACAGTCTGGCTTTCTCTTGTAGTTGCTGTGTATCCTATACCACCCTGTTCTAACCATTTACCAGGTCCATGGTATGAGTGAAAGCTCTTTCCATCCTCACTGGAATTTTCTTGAGTAACATATACAAAGAAAGTGTGCTGTTTCTATTTCATAGCTTTCTTTTCTTTCTTTCTTTTTTTAATCTGGACATGCCATGGCAGTCTAAAGTAAATAGTATTCTCACAAAGAATTTTCTGAAGACAAGAAAGAGGGTGATTTCAAAAACACCAAACAAATCACTTGGTCCACCTGTAAAGTCAGTGAGTTCTAAAAGCTTTGCTGTGTAACCTTATAATGGCTTTGCAGATTTACTGCCTGTTACCCAAGCTGCTACTTAAGTCAACAGGCACTGGGCTGAGACTGTAAACACTGACACAGTAGGACATATTCACAGCCCATCCTAGCATTTGACGACAAAGTGCACCAAGGAGAGTCCAAAGGAAGACATAACTGTCCTCACTCATGTACAAGTCTGAAATATCAACTGCTGAGAGTGCAAGAGACGAAGAGGAAAGCAGTATTTCTCTGTACAGTGATGCTCAGACCTGAGTAGGCACAAGAATAAAGGGAGGAATGTACTGCAGACTACTGGCTTCTGTCTCCACCCCCCTAAGCCCCCACCCTAAGTTTCTAATTCAGAAAGGCCAGCTCTGGAAATCTGCACTGGGAATACGATGCTGACATAGCTGGTCTTAGGACCACACACTTTGAAAACCATTGCTCGGTGGTAAAAGAGTGGACCTCTGTGAAGCTACACACCAAGACAAATGTGAAGGCAGCCTTTGTGTTCTCACTTCATTACTGTTGCTAGCATAAAAACACCCCTGAACAAAAGCACCATCCTTGAAATCCTTTATTCATTTTATAATTTCAAATTACAGTCCAGCTCTGAAGGGAAGTCAAGACAAGAACCCAAGCAGCCGGTCATATTATGCCCACAGTAATTGCAGGGAGAAATGGATGGATCCTTGTCAACTCTCTGCTGCTTATGTTCAGCTAATTTCACTCTTAAACAGTTCAGGGTCCAACACAATAGTGCTGTGCACATTCAGGGTGGGTCTTCCTACCTCAATTAACACAACCAGGACAATCCCCCACAGGACAATGACAAGCTACATAATTCTTGATTATAAAATGCCATTTCCAGATAATTGTAAACTGTATCAAGTCAGGTAAAACGAACCAACATGCTTTTGTTTGTTTTCATATTTGCTCTTGTTTTTTGAAACAGGGTCTCATATAGCAGAGTATGGTTATCCTGGGTGCAAGGATTACAGGCATACACCACCACAGCTGGTTTACACAGTGCTGAGGGTGGACCTCAGGGCTTTGTAGTTACTAAGCAAACACTCTCCCAACAGAGCTACTGCATCAACCCTCACTCAGTACTTGGCAACCCAGAAATTTCACTATCCGTGTTACAGAGAGCCATTTTGGCTGTGAAAAAGGAATTAAATGAACACATTAAGAGACTGATCCAAGTCTGAGCTACTAAGTACATATGATTTTAATTCTTTACTTTTGGCAACATAGGATTGATTATGATGCAAAATTCTTGAGTAACTCTTATGACATAGGGACAAGAAAAGGCAATAAAAATTCATTTCTTTTCATGCATACAAATATTTGAGATAAAGAACCAAGATGACATTTCAAATTCACCTGCTACTCAGTCAGTACTGCTGAGCTGAGCCATGCCTCAACCTAGATAGTTCTCCAATACCCTGTAGTACCTACTAATGAAATCAAACTAAGGATCATAGAAGGGGTATCATGACTTCATGTCTGTAAAGAACCCCAGCTCAAAGTGACACAGAAAAGGAAAGGCTTGTTTAGTTAGTTCACAAGGACAGGTTACAATTCACCATTGCAGAGAAGTCCAGGCAAGAACTCAAGCATCGAGCTACATCACACCCTCATTCAAGGGCAGAGGGGTATGAATGTACTCATGACATCTGCCTTGCTCAGTACTCACCCAATCCCCTTATACTCTTATACAGGGCCCCAAATCAGCACAGGTGAGAAGCTTCACAGTTACACTGAAACACCAACACCCAGTAGAAGTCTACCATGCTTGTGGAAACTCAACTGAAGTGAACCACAGATACGTCTGCATGTGTGCACATGTGCACATACAATGGTTCCAATCCTCCACTGATTCACTGACACCTACACCTTTCTCTCTCCCATTCATGTATTTAGTATGTCACTGGAGAAGGAAAATGGAATTTAGAGGGCTCTGGAAAATGTCAACAACCCCCAAAGAGAAGAGTATGTCACTACAGTAGAGTGCAGAGACTGCTGAGTTTAATTAGTTTATAGCTGGAACTATGCATGAAAGACATGTATTTATTACTTAACTTCAATTCTTTAGCTTGTACTTCTGTAATTATCACATATACAGAGATCTTTATGTGGTGGACAGCAGAAACAGGAAGGAAACCAAGAAAAGCAAACCAGGGGCTGAAGAGATAGATGGTTCAGTGGTTATGAGCACTTCCTGCTCTTGCAGAAGACCTAGGTTTGGTTCTCAATGACTACAATCATCTATAGCTCCAGTTCCTAAGGATCAAAACCCCTGTTCTTAACTCCTTGTACATAAGGTACACATGTGGTGCACATACATAAATGCAAGCAAAATAATTATACAAAAGAAAATTAATCTTGAAAGAAAAATAAAGAAGTAGAAAAGCAAGCCAAGGTCCCACTGAAGAAGAAAATCTAGCAAATGTTGGCATGCTGATGGGCTCAGTATCAAACATCAGGGGTCCTGTACCAGATAGCAATGTGGATAATATCAGAATGTGTACATGTGTGACACTGACAGCATGTATCCAAGGACTATCTCCAGCAAATGTCATTCAAAGTAGACTGAAGAAAACACCAAACACTACACAGGCAGTTTGAACTTCAATATTTCAAACAAAGCAATTCTCAAGGAAGGTCACAGAATAGATTCATTTATAATCCTATTGAACCACATATCCACATATCTAATGTATTGTCTGTCAGAGGAGGAGTTTCACACAAACTTGGCTTTGTAGCTGTGAGTGGGTGTGTGTGCGCTCATGTGCAAACATGCACACAGGCCCATAAAGTACAGAAAAGAACACTAGATCCACTTAATTACGGGTGGTTATGAGATGCCTGGTGTAGGAGCTATGAACCAAACTTGGGTCCTCAGGATGAGCAACAAGACACTCTTAACCTCTAAGCCATCTAGTTCCTTTTATGACTCCCTTTTATTAAATACACACTAACAAACTTGAAGTTGGAAACTAGATTTCTCAAGAAAATGACTACCAAGTGAGAAAAAAAATATCAAGAGGCTAGGGATGTTAGAGTACTTGCCTAGCATGCACACACTCCCTGAGACCATTCACATTAGCCATAGTGGAACATAGCTGTAATGCTAACCCTTGGGAGATACAAGCAGGATGATCAGAACTTTGAGGCCACCCTTGATCATGTATATCCAGTTCCTGGATACACATAAGAACTTATCTGAAGAAGATAAAATTCTATTTAGTGTGTTTTTGGTCTTGTTTTGGGGGTACTGTTGTTGCTGTTGCCAACATGACACAATCTACATTTATATGAGAAGACAGAACCACAGTTGAAAAATTGCCCCAGAAGACTGGTCTTGAGGTAAACCCATGAGATATTTTCTAAATTAGTGAATGATGTGGGAGAGCCCAGCTTATTGTGGGTGGCCTCACCCTTGGGCTGGTAGGCCTGAGGTCTATAAGAAAATAGGTTGTGTAACACAAGAAGCAAGTCAGTAAGTAGCATCCCTCCATTGCCTCTATAGAACATCCTACTTCTGGCTACTGCTTTAACTTTCCTAAACAATGGCTTCAAGCTGTAAAATGAAGTAAAACTTTTCTTCCCCAAGCTGATTTTGGTCATGGTGTTTTTATCCCAGCTAACTAAGACAGAAGGCAGAGCTGAGTCTGGTAGCACATGACAATAATATCACCACTCAGGAGGTAGAGATAGGAGAATCAGAGGTTTCAAGGCCTACCCAGGACACATGAAGCACTGTCCACTGTCTATCTATATGTACCTCCATCCCCACCCCACCTCTGCTCACATGCGATTTCTCTCCTCCCTCCCTCCCCCCTCTCTCTCCCCTCCGTGTGTTCAGAAAAATGTCAATACAATGAAAAAAGCCAGCACTTTTTTCATCTTTATTTTTTCATTTTTTTCTTTTTACATCCTGACCAGTTTCCCTTCCCTCCTCTCCTCCCACTCTCTCCCACACTCCCACCCACTTCTCCTTCATTTCTCTTCAGAAAAGGGCAAACCTCCCATGGATATCAACCAAACATAGACTATCAAGGTGAAGTAAGACTAGGCACCACACCTCATATTAAGGCTAAAGGAGGCAACCCAGCAGGAGGAAAAGGGTTTTCAAAAGCAGGCAAGAGAGTTGAAGACAGCCCTTCCTCCCACTGTGAGGAGTCCCATAAGACCAAGCTACACGGCTATAAAATATATGCAGAGGATCTAGGTCAGTCTCATGCTGGCTTAATGGTTGTTGGTTCAGTCTCTCTGAGTCCCTATGAGACCATGGTAGTTGACTGTGGTGGCCTTGACCCCTCTGGCACCTACGCTCCTTCCTGCCCGTCTTCCACAGGATTCCTCAAGCTCCACCTAAAGTTTGGCTGTGGGTCACTACATCTGTTTCCATCAGTTGCTGGATGGAGCCTTTCTGAGGGCAACTGAGAAAATTCTTTGTAATGAGAAGTTTAAGAATGCGCAAGAAATTTACACCCACCCTACGCTTTGTTCCCCTAGGCTGCATCCGCAGCAGTTTACTCTGGCCAAGTCCTGACAAGAATAACAGAATACTGAGAAGATGCTGGCTCTCCCCTTCCAACAGACAAAGGTTCTGACCACTGTAGCACAGCCTACTCCATGAGCTAGTACTTTATGTTTGTAAGGAACTTTGTGTTCTTTTCTAGTGAAAGAGATGAGCGTGTTATACAAAATAAGCTGTGATGGAAGATAAAATTTCACTAACAAGATGAGTTTAGGCAATGCCAGGAGAGAACAGATAAAAAAAGCCCTCAAGGGGAACAGATGCAAATGTAGACGGAGAACAAAAATACAAGGAAAGAAAGAAAGAAAAAGAACACCTTTCCATGTTCAGCTAAAATCAGTCATTGGGTCTCCATGTAGAAGACAGCATGATAAGACCTGTATAAACTACTTAAAAAGAAATATGCCATGCCCTGCAGAAATACAAGATCTGAGCAAGGTGGTTCCACTTAGACAGAGCTTAGAAAATAAACACAGATAACAAAGCACAATTTTATCAATGGAATAAAAAAAAAAGGCTTTGGGGGTACCATTTTGGTAAAAATAATAATGATAACCACTTTGTGAGAAACTGTTCTGCCTTCGGAATCTATTTTCAGCCTAAGACCACGGACAACTTTCCAAAGACAGGAAACATGTACAGATTCTGATAAAACAGACCACTTTGAGCAGAACCTCATGGTGGACTTAATGGAACAAACAAAAAGAATTAGCAAGCCATTCTGTGGAGGAGGCGTGCCCATCTCACTCTACCTTGCCTGGCTTAGCTACTTCTAGCCCCTGGCAGTCACTAACCACTGAACTTCCTGCTCAGTAGCTGCCCTCACCGCTAATCATCTCAAAAGTACACATTACACTACCAAGTGCAGCAGAACCTGTTTCCCTCGCTCCATTTTTTTCCCCACAGCTTTCTCCAGCTTGACAGTCTCTAGAATGACATGTGTCCCTACAGGTCAGACAGAAGTATGCGTGTTTTCACTGCTATGCTGTTAACACTCAGAAACTGCCTCGTACATGCCATATGAACAATAAATGAAGGTAAAATAACTAGGTAGGCTGGACCTATAACAGAGGGAAAGAACAAAAAACACAAAAACCTCAGAAACAAAATGCCACACCCTAAGGCACATGGGCCAGGGGAGGAACCACAGTATATATTACTATAGATGTAAAGTATTTAGATTTTGGCTCAGTTACCATCTGTCTTGCCAGTTCCAGGACATCTGACACCCTCTTCTGGCTTCTGTGGGCACCAGAAATATGTGTGGTAATCACAGAAGAACCAGGCACATATACAATACTCATACACACATACGTACATACAGGTAAACACTAATACACGTAATTTTTAAATCAATATTAAACTATGCTAGTGGCTGCAGAAGTGGGCAGGGCTGTGGTCACATGAGTCCTCAAGTCATATCTCCTGAATCATTTAGTATGGAGAACTTCTATGCCTGTTAGGGCGGCACTCACTGCTACCAAGGGAGCAGAGATTAATCAGACCCTGCCAGAACTCCTGACCTCTGGCATACTCTCTGCCAGAGAAGCTGAAAGATAATAAACTAAGGCTGACAGAAAGTGGGTATTCTTAAAAATTCCAGGTCAGACTAAGCATGCGGAAGGGGGCATCTGTACAATGTCACCTCTGCAAGGTTCATGATATCAGAGAAACCTAGCTATATGTAGCAGCAACAGACACTAAAAAGAAGGACCCACGCTTTAAACTTCCACTCTAGGGATGTATCTGTACATCACAGAGGTACTACTGGTGGTTCTCCCATCCCAACCATTCAACTATCTCTGGCTTTCCCTGCAGTCTGACTTCCATGCATTCTGCCTGGCCTCTTCATTTTATATGAATTACTGTATTTCACAAATGGCCTCAATGCCTGATACAAGGAGATTTGAGTAGGGGCATTCATCAAGCCGATTCAAGAAGAGATAACCCTGGTACCCACAAAAGGAACAAAGGGACCGGGAATAAATAGTTATGAGACAAATTTCCTGTTACATCTTATCTGGCCTACACTGGTTTTATTTCAATGTTTGGGGGAGTACAAGAAAAAAAACCAGGATCATGATAAATCATTGCATACATGGGGTTACTGGTCTGTAGTCAATAGATCATAAGCCTTTAAGTCCATTTTGAGAAATGCTGTCAACTAAGTTTTGATTATCCCCCAGATTTTAGGGGAAAAAAAAGAAAGAAACTATCATTCATATGGATTCAATGAGAAAGCTGGGGGCTGGAGAGAGAACTCAGTTGGAAAGTATCTTTCTTCTAAACATAAGAACTCAAGTCCCATACCCATAATCCAGGAATAAAAGGTAGACGTGGTACTGTGTGCTTATAATCCCCTAATGCTAGATAGCAGAAACAGGGAGATCCATGGAGCTATACAGCCATTAAGCAAGCCTACTTGGAAACCTCCAACCCAGTGAACAACCCTGTCCCACAAATTAAAGTAGCTGGAACCCGAGGAACATCACCTTAGGTTGATTTATTAGAAAGTTTAACACCAAATACTTGGAGGTATGAATAAAAAGCCACAAAGATTTCCCAAGGAGTTTGAAACCTCCCAATTTATAGCCCCATATCTATAACTCAAGTGTTAATTGTTCCTCTGAATTTTCCAAGTGCTAAATGAGCCACTGTTCATTTAATATAGGCCCAATTTAAGTCTCATGTTCTTTTTTTTTTTTTTTTTAAACTGGTGATGCCTGAAGTCCCTGTCATGCTGTATGAAATGGCAAGTACCCAGTCTCTACCAGAAGATATTATCACTCAGCAGGTCTGGGTTTAAGTTCTAGGAATAGTTCTCTCTTTCCTTTCCATCTCCCTTCCTACCACTGAGTGTGTATACCTGTGCATGTGGGTGTTCATATGCGTGTGGGTGGGTATAGGTGGCCCAGTGTTCTCAGAGATCCACCTTAGGTGTCATTCCTTAGATACCATACACCTTGTTTTAGATAGGATTTCTCTGGGCTGAAGTTCTTGGATTATGCTAGGCTGGCAAGCCAATGAGCGCAGGGATTGTTCCAGTGTGTATCTCCTTGGCCCTAAAATTACAAAGTAAGCAATATTCTGCTATATTATTTTTATGTGGGTTCTAGGGATCAAGCTCAGGTCTTCATGATTTTCCTAGCAAGTGCTTTACCAATTCAACCTTATCCAAACTCTCAGAAAAAAATACTTTTAAAGGATGCCAGCCATGTTAAACACTAAAGCTGGTCTTACAAAAACTAGCTCTTCATGGTCAGGACCAGTAGTCCTGAGCCAAGTTTACACTTGGTTCACTGCTACAAAAGAAGAAAAAGAGATGTCCTATTTATAGTTCCTACTCGTCTTTCTATAATTTCTTTTTTCCTCTAGCATCACAGAGGTATAATCAACAAAATTATACATTTGAGGTTGGGCTACAGCTCAGGAGTAGAGTGTTCGGTTTAGTATGTGTGAGGTCTCAGGTTGGATTCTCAGCACCAAAAGTAAATAAATAAAAAGAAAAGAGGTCATGGTTAAGGTACAGAAATAGGAGATCAAGCACGCATGCATGCACAAACACATATAAATACATATGTAGGCGAAGGCTTAGCATCTTACTACAAAAATGTATAAACTTAAATGACTTAAAATGTGGATGTTTTCACTCCCAACGTGAAATCTCACAAACAGAAAATCTCATATTAAAAAAAAAAAAAAACCCTCTGATTGACACAAATTAAAAATATTGGCTGGTGGTGGTGGTGCATGCCTTCAATCCCAATACTCAGGAAGAAGAGGCAGTTCGATCTCTAGTCTGAGGCCAGCCTGACCTACAAAGTAAGTTCCAGAATAGCCAGGGCTACACAGCGAAACTAACGTTGACACTGACTCACCACCAACAACAACAAAAATGCAGTTAGGCTGTGCATATAAAGTACAAAGGAGACAGGTATACATGAATTTCATATTAATCTCAAGCACCATCCCCCAAGAAATCTCAGTGTGCATCTGCTAATATTCTAAAGACGCTTCCCAAAGTCTAAAAAGAGAGACATTTCTCGTCTTAAGGGTTTCTAATAAGTAAACAGACAAATACACACATATTCCGTGCCACTATCAGAGTCAGGGTAATTAACACTTGCAAGTATAGACCTCTATGTCAGACCACTACAGCTACTCTATACCAAGCTCAAATACACAGTACAGTGTTCACAACCATCACTACGCTGTGTGCATCAGAGCTACACAAATTAAATATCTGATAAGCAAATACCTATAATCTTTTATTTTCCTTATATCCTAGCAATTGCCATTCTATTCTTCTCATAGGACTTTCTGTAGATGAATGAAGTTAAATGATGTCTTCTGGCCACTATCTTCTTCCACTTAGCACAATGCCCTTGAGATTCATTGGCACTGCAAGTTGCAAATTTTCCTTTATTTGAGAAGAAAATTATGAGTGACATTCGGTTCTGTATGTTTGTAAGTATATTGTGTGCATGCTTGTGTATACACTACATTGTCTTCATCCATCTGACAACAGGTATCTGTGTCCCTGCTATTATAAATAACTCTTCAAAAGCATAGTAGTCTAGAGATCTGTGGAACACTGAAATAACTTTCTTCACATAGTGAGGTTGCTGGGTCATATGTTAATTCTACTTTTAACTGTAGGGGAAAGTTCCATATTGTTTTTCCTCAAGGCTAAACCAATTTACATTTCCACCTACACATGTAACTTTTCTTTATGTCTGTAACTCTAACATGCATACTGGCAATATATTAACATACTATGTGAGCATATTGGCAACAAAATACCAATTCATTAACTAGAAGTAACATGTATATTTTTGTTTGTTTCCTTGAAAGGGAGTCTCATGTAGCCCAGGCTGATCTCTGACTCACTGATTAGCCAAGGATGCCCTTGAACTCTTGATCATATTGTCTTCACCTCCTAAGAGGTAGTATCACAAGACACAGTTACCACATAACTTTATGCAGTGTTATGAACTGAACCCAGGGCCTTGTGTGTGTATCATTTAAAGATCTGTAGAGACTACAATAAGAAGCACTTTTACCCAGAAATGCACCTAAATGCTCCAGGACCGTGGAATACTAAAAAGACAGTATTATGGTAGGGAGATAATACAATGCTTCAAAGTAAATGATCGGAAAGCAAATCTGAAGAAGATGCATAAGTCCTAAGGATGCCCACCTTTAGAGGAAGTCACCTCCGTATCATCCTGCTGTCTGTAGAAGAGATGAAAGGATGAACCACCTGTTCTCCTCAGTTCCTCCCACACAAGCACTGATAGTGATACAGAGGTGCTGAATGAAGCAGAAATAGGTAATCAATGCTATGCTGACACAGACTGGCTCATTCAGCAAAGGCCAACAGTGCAGACACAGAGGCAACTCTAAAAGTAGAGAGAGAGCATTGACAGCTCCAGGACCCCACATTTTCTACAGAGAGAAAATCTCTGACCAGAACCACGGACACTTTTCTGATCCCCAGAGCAAGGCCCTTCTAAACATTCTTCTTCTTTTCTAAATAAAGAGACCTTCTAATGCACTGGAGGTTCAGCTTTCTGAGGATTAAAGATGAGGTGCTTTCATTGTTCTTTAATATGATTTATGTTTGCAACCTTTAGTGAAAGGAAAAAGTTAATGTTCAGGGATTTGTTTTACCTCCCTCTGTTTCTTTTATCTTTTTTCTTTTTTAATTTGAGGAACTGATAATGAAGAAGACTTACAGTGATTTAAAAGGGGGGGGTTGAAAATCACTTTAAATAAGGAAGCCCAGTAATGCATCAAAGTATAGCCACAAGGGAGACTGCCAAGAATCTATTTGCCAGCAGGTCTCCTGCAACATCACAAATCCCTATTGGCCACCACGAACAAAAAGGTCCTTGGTCTCTGTGACATCCACTTTATTCCATCTAACATACATACAACTTTGTGTGAACTTTGTTTTTGAAACTTG
Source organism: Arvicanthis niloticus (assembly GCF_011762505.2). NCBI lineage: Eukaryota > Metazoa > Chordata > Mammalia > Rodentia > Muridae > Arvicanthis > Arvicanthis niloticus. The sequence continues at coordinate 22,678,460 of NC_133432.1, forward strand.
GTCTTGTATAGCTCCGACTGACGAAGAACTCAGTATGTAAGTATGTCAAAAATGGCCTAAAACTCCTATCTCCTGGTACTACCTGGAGAGTGTTGTGCACCACTGTCCTCAGTCTGTGTCGCTAGGGATCAAGCCCAGGGTTCGGTGAACGTTAAAAAGAGTATTCTACCAGTGGAGCCAAATCCTCACCCCTCAGGTATAAGCTTAAAGGGGCAAAAATGAACACATGCACTTGACATCTGTACTGGGGAACCCCTGACTTCCTTCCAGCCCAAGGAATACTTCGTGAACAATGGAGGAGCACCGCAGTTCAGGGATCATCAAGATTTGTCTCTGTTCCCAATCAGAGACCTACTCCTCAAAATCTAGACTCTGACCCTATCTCTGGAGACCTGACAAGGTAACACTGGCACTTGGTACTGTGAGAAGCATTGGCAGGTAAAGGGCCACCTGGACTCTCAGTAATAACACCCAACCACCATGTCCCAGGGATCCAGAACACCCTAAGAGATTGCATTTAGCAGGGGGAGCCCAGGATCCCAAAACATAAGTCTTAGTCACTTGCTAATCCATTGTGAGGAGAGGAACTAAAACAAGTACCTAGCCACAGTAGTCTGCACACATAATTTCACTGCATTCAGGGACCTTAGTAAACTAAGGGCAGATAGGACCCAAAGTAGGTTGAAGCAAGTTTTGTCTCAGATACAAACATTTTGATATCAAGACCAATTGAAGCCATACATTAAGAAATAATCATGCCAACACAAAGATTTTTTGACTCCTATCTATTTAAAACGGTTTTAAAGGCTAATAGTGATCGGCACTTGATATAATGACTGCTATTTATGGACAAAGGTCAATCCTCTCGCACCTCATTGTCCTTGCTCGGATCACAATTCTGAGAATAACAGGACCACCAAGTCTTTTCATCTACCCTGAAAATCTGTCTGTGCCATCCCACAATTCTTTAATTTAGTGAGGTTTAGCCACACATAGTTTTCTCCTTCCAGACCACAAAAAAGTAAACAAACAAACACTTCTGTGTGCAATCTCTTCCCTATTTTCAGCCTGTGCTCCACTCTGTCCATCTCAATGGGGCTTTTTAATGGCTGGGGAAGATGACCACACACAAACAAAAAGAAAACACTTACAGTAATGTGTGGAATCAGGAAAGCACCCAGGGAACACAGCCCTCAACCCACACAGAAGTTTGACAGGGCCTCTCACAGTCACATCCCGATGCTGACAGCCCTATAAACTTACGTTTGAAAATCGAGGCAGCTCTGCATGTGAGTCCGAGTCAGAGACATTCTAATTAGGAAGACAGAGAAGAGGCAGACATTCTTTAAGAGCTAACCAGGCCCTGTTTTTCATGACCCATGAAAAGCAGAAAAGAAAAGGACTCCAAGCTCCGTGTTGTGGTACAGCTCCTGTGTCTCCCATAACCACCACTGGTAATAGAAAGAACACGCTGTCTCATCAAAGGATAGGGAAGCACCAAGTCACACCTTTAAAAGCTCCTCTTTAACTGCTCTGATTCTGGTAATGGTCTCTTGTACACAAGGTTGCAAAAGTAACTGCTTGCCCCACACCTCCACACAGACCATAGCCTGAAAGAGGAATCATGCTCTTTATAATTCCAAAGCCTGGGCTCAAGACCCTCCATCATCCAGCTTGAAGCCTCCTTTCAAATCTTTTTCTCCCTATAAATTGCAAGGTCACACAGTAGAAGCCAATGGACTAGATTCACCTGTCATAACATTTTCCATGTAATAATTGATGGTAACAATGCTAACAAAGGCAGTGACAAGCTGAAAGCTTCCTTCTGCAACCCCTTTCTCGGCATTTCCTGCACATTAGCGCTTTTATCAACATAAAATCTCAAGATTGCTGTTAATAGTGTCTTGAAGTTGAAATAAGGGGCAGGAAAGATGTCTCAACAATTAAGAGCACTAGCTGACCATCCAGAGGTCCAGGGTTCAATTCCCAATACCCACATGGCCACTAAGAATCACATGTAATTCTGGTTCCTGGGGCTCTGACACCCTCTCTGACCTCCTAGAAGTCAAGTCACTGGGTCACTGGTACTCTATTCATTTGACATACAGACAGACATATAGTAAAATACATAAAATAAAACCTCCAAAAAAGTTTTTAACTTGAAATAAGCTCTTAAAAGTGGAAGAGCCACCACTTGAATTCAAGCAGGCCGGCTCTAGAGCAGAGACTCATTCACATATTACCATTCCCTCTCCTTGTGCGTTTGTGTGCATTTTGTGAGTTAGCATGGACACCAGGCTCAAGCAAGTTGGTTCTAGGGTCTATTACTTCTGTGTATTGATGGTGTGTGCTAGTACATCATGCAAGCAAATATAAAATCCTGGGGTCAACTTCAGGTGTCCTCTCTCAGAAATCTTTCTTGGTTTTGTAGACAGGATCTCTCACTGAACTTGAAGTTTGCTGATTTCTGATTTGGATAGACTGGCTGTCCAGCAAGGGATCTGCCTATCCCCATCTCCCCAGCACTGGCATCAAAAGAGTGCCCTATCACACCAGGCTTTTGTTAATGGGCATTGTTGGCATCAAATGAAAACCTCATACTTTCTGACTAGCACTATACCAAGTGAGGCATTTCACCAGTGCAGAACTTATCAGCTTAACTCATAACTAGTACACAGTGCTAATTTCTCAAGAGAGGTAGAGAGATGGGTAGGGGAATGTACTGACAGGCGGCTAGATTGATAGATTTTATACAGTATCGATGTAGAGTGCTCACATTAGTGATGAAGAGAAATATTCATATTCATATATTCTCATTCTCTGTGTCTTTCTCTCTCTCTCTCTCTCTCTCTCTCTCTCTCTCTCTCTCTCTCTCTCTCTCTCTCTCTCTCTCTCAGTGTACCGAGACAAAAACCTTGATTATTGGCCTGACCCTGGTCTTCAAGGTTGGCACATGCCCAAAGCAGAAAGAGGCTTGCATAATTGAGTAGCTTTAACTTTACCTATACGCCCACAACGGACAAAATGTGACATAAAAGGACACAAGCTCCAAACAGGCAAACGAAAAGTGTCTATTAAAAAGGAGAGGCTTCAAGGGAGATGGAATAAATGAAGTATATGAACCATGCATATTTATAGCACCTGAAAATTAACTTCCTAGAAATAGCAATGAGCAGATAAAGAAGTGGTCCTTAGCGGAATCTGGCACAAAATGAATGCAGCTGTAAGAAAACAGACCTACCCACTTTTGCTGGCTGACATCTGCCCTCAGCATACCCAGCAGTTCTCCTGTGCCAGGCTTAAATGGAGAAATCATTCCATACTCCTGTCTAACATTGTTAACGTCTGCTACCCTGCCCTGAAATTATGCTTACTCTGCTCTGGCAAAAGGAAAGGGTCAAAGAACCAACGCCAAGATGAACTAGTAAACGTAAAACAATTTGAGGTGGCAGGCCTAAGGCAAAGGTTCTTGCAGAGGGAACTGGGCACTCCTTGCCTTATGTGACCTGGATTACTCATAATACAGACAAACAAGAAGCTCTAGGGCATCATTCCCTAGCAAGTACCAGGTAGAAAGAAAGGATTCTTAAGATGCTGTAAAGACCTGAATGTGTGTCAGTTCTTTGGTTTCATATTTTAATCTACTCCACCCAATCAGCATGATTTCCCCTCTGACACTTATAATGGCCCTGAGCCTCAGTCACAATCCTTGTAGTGGCACTCTCCCATGACAGCCTTCTTGGAGTGCCTCTAGTACTTTGCTCCTGGTGTTATACATACCATGGAGCTTTTGCTTTCTGTTTGTCTGTCATTTCTGTGACAGCCTACTTGTCCTTCTGAATCAGAGGACTGTGATTCTGGCTGCACATTGGAATCCTGTGCAGACCTTAGAAAAAAAGAGCAATGCTAGACTGGAGAGACAGCTCAGCAGTTAACAGCACTCTTCCCTCTTCCAGAGAACAGGAGTCTGGTTCCTGCACCCACATGGGGTGGCTCACAACCATCTGTAACTCCGGAAAATCTGACATAGTAGTTTTGGGTGACTCTGCAGAACATCCACATTTGAGTGCCATTGAATTTCATTCAGTCCAAAGACACCTCCTCTAAGAAGCCCTGACTTCCTCTGAATGAACTATGCCTACTTTGACATTGCTCAGGTACTACACTTGGATGTCATTGTTTGAAAGATGCCATCTGATGGCAGGTGACAGCTGCCTTGCCTGTCTTATGTTAACACAACCTCTCAGGGGAAGGTAGAAAAGCCTGCTTTAACCCATCTGTCCTGATTACTTTGACATATCAGTACTGTAGCCTCAGCCACCACTCAATAAATGTTTGATGAATTTAATTAAATGACTGTTTTTATACACTCTGCTCTAAAAGGCCAAAAACATGGTTCGTGGTGAAATTTTCAATAAGTTTCGAGTAGAAAATTAAGTACTTGACAGTTAAAAACTTATAGCTGGAAAAGGGCTGCCTTCTCCCAAGCAAATTCAAGTGAAATGTTGGGAATAGAAATTTTTTTTTCCTTTCTGCCCACTATCCATACTGTGTACCAGCTAAAGGCCAGTTTCCTTTACAACTGAAAGAAGAACAACAGAAGCAGGCTCTGTCGTATAATATACTCATGACAAATGACTAAAGACTGAAAAAAAGGTTCACATTTCACAGATTTCAAGATAATACGCCCAATGGCATACCCCAATCCTAGAGAGGCTTTTAGGCAGCCTTAGATGCTTACTCAAAAGAATGCAGTTCAGCAGGTAAGAGTACCTGCTGTGCAAGCATGAGGACCTGACTTTAAATCCCTAGTATTCACAGGAAAACCAAGTGTGACCATATTTGCATACAAGTCAAGTTATGGGAGGGGGAGGGGGAGTAGAGACAGGTGGATCCTGAAAGATGGGAGGCCTAGAGGAAACATTAGGCTTCAGGTTCAGTGATAAATTGTTTCAAGTAAGTAAGGTGCAGAACAATACAGAAAAGACAACCAGTGTCATCCTCTGCCTTCTATGTGCATGTCTGTGCATGCACTCACGTACACATACACACACACACACACACACCATAGCACATAAACAATATACATACAAATACAAAACTATAAAAATTATAAGTGTACAAGGTATTAGGTCTATCTTGCACCTTACTGACATGAATTGGTATAGTTATGCTCTAACTGTATTTTGAGAGAAAAGTTTTATTTTTACAGGAAGGGTGATATGTAGGAGGAGCTAAAGTGGGAGGAGTAAGGAGAGGAGGAGTAAGGAGAGGAGGAGAAGGAGAGGAGGAGAAGGAGAGGAGGAGCTAGGTGATGAGAGAGAAAGAGAGAGGGGGGCCAGACATGGAGGCAGATGTTCAGATAGTTGATATATCTAGGTTGAGTATTAGGTTACACTTCTGATTGATACTGAGCATTACCAAATTTATAAAGCCATTGGTTAACATTAAAAAAATGTATAAAAGCAAAAAGGAGAAGGGGGTATGGAATAGGGGTTTTCTAGGGAGGGAAAATGGGGAAAGGGGATGGCATCTGAAATGTAAATAAAATACCCAATAAAAAATAATAAAAAAAATTTTAAGTGTAGATTCTTCTTAGAACACGTCTATGTACAAAAGCATGTGTGTCTGGGTAGGGCAAAGTGCTAAAATCTGAAGACATAGTGCATTTCCTGGGTGATTTCAAGAGAGATGGCCAGTGGAAATCTGTGGCACAAAACAATGAAGACACTTAATTTTGCAAACTCAGAGAATCTGCACAGAAGGCTTAGGGGAAGAAGGGGCTTCTATTATGTTGTTCCTGTATTTAGAGGAATTGTTTGTTGGATACAAGTACCTAGAAATATCAGCCCTCTGTATCAGTGTTCACTGTGGAGTATAAAGATAAGAACCTAAACTAAAGGTTCTCCCAGAAACAAGAGTAAACAGTATCCTGTACTAGTTAAGTTTTTAATAGTAAATTCGGCACAATGTAGGGAAAACAGTCTTAAAGAGGAATTAGCAGATCAGACTGACCTCTGGTCATGTCTGTGTGAGGATGCAGCCTCACATGTCTGTGTGGGCATCAGCGTTTCTTAGGCAGGAAGCCCTAAACAGTGTAAAAGAAGAGAAAGTTTCACTGGGAAGGCTGTGGTGGTGTTAAGTCCTGTCATCACTTCCCCCAGTATGGACTGTAACATGGACCATGTAAACCAAATAAACCTTTTCCTCCTCCTGCCCCACCCCCCACTGCAACAGAAAGAAAACAAAAGCAAACAAAACACACTTTCCTCTCTAGCCTCCTAAAACCCTACACTCCAATGGAATGCCATGCCTGCCAGGTCCTAACACCTTCTCCACCTCCCAGGCTACCACTACCCACCCCTAACTAAAAAGTCAATACGTTTCCAAACAACAAATGGATATGGACCAGGCCACAAAGTGCTGATCAGTGGGAAACAGGACCCAGTCAGTCATTCACCTGTACCAGGAATCCTGCAGTGGTGGGGTAAAGATTCATACAGCTGTTCACTGAAGGCCTGCAGAGTGTCCAGACAAGCCTGAGTCAGCTTAACTTCCCAAGTGAGCAAGGGCACATTTGGAACTGAAAATTACACCATGAAAAGACCTAAGTCTTTCTTTATCTGGGCAGTTATTCTACGAACTCCTTTCCTGACTCTAGTCAATGAAACAAACTGGCTCCTTCGATATTTCAGTGCCGTTCTTGTCACCTTCCCATTAAGAGAAAGCAATTCGCACATTTTCGCCATCAATTAGGAGCCTCCGTTTCACAAAACTATGAAATGATATAATCACGCTCCACAAAGAGAGGCCAGATCTCAAATACCCGACTAAATACAGGGAGATGATTTGTGATACTTAAATATAATTACTGTGCTACAGTCAGGTTTTTAATCTCATGTTTTTCAATTTCATTATGAAATTACAGCTTCAAACCTCTGGACACAATAGCAGCATTGTTGCTGTAATCATTACCCATGCTGTTAGAGGAAACACAGCTCTACTGGAGGTCACTTGCCAAACCTTCTAAATGCAGCCTACACAAAGAGACCTACCCTGCTCCTTGAGACCCAGTCAGTTGAGAGAGCACATGAAGATATTAAGACTCTGCAAAGGTGACAAGAAGTCATCAATTTACTGCCATTGTTCACAAAGCATGCCCAGGGCCAAGTTATAAAAACTTGAACATGGCATCGGAAACTCGGAGGTAATTCTCCCATCGTCATCAGTCCCAAGCTATCTCTTCAGCAGCATGTAAAAGCACACCGGATTCAGATTAGTCTAATAGTGTTGTCAAAGCAGAGTAAAACGGTGATAATTCAGTTTCTAGGTAAGATGGAACCCAGAAGGACCTCAAGGAACAAGCCAGCCCATCTCAGTGACAGCGTGAAGAACTTTTGGATAAACAAACAAGAAAAGGCACTGTCCTGACGTCAGAGCATCTGTCAACTCTCTTTTACTGACTAAAGTGTCATCTGGACCTTACACTTGGAAACTATTTTTAGTGAGTCAAGTTGATACTGTTCTCTAATAAACACTTTACTAACACTTGCTGTGTGCTGTAGAGACAACCTTAGATAATTATCCAAACAGTCCCTGAGAAGCAGATTTTAGTGTGACATTTCACTAGAGAAAAATGGAAGATCTTGTATAATATCTGGGCTGAGGTCACAAAGCCAGAAAATGTCTCCTAATGAGAACTCCACTGCCAGATGCTTTAAAAGTCATGCGATTTCACAGTGACTCAGATAGTCTTCATTCACATTCTTTATCACTACATCTCTCTCTTCCTCTTCTCCTCTCTACTTTTGTCCCTTTCCCTCCACCGTTCTTTCTTAACCCTCTGAGTATCCTCTCAGTAACAGGTTGAGTTCTAGTTTGCTTCCCTGTTGCTGTGACAAGCACCACTATCCAAAGCAACTCTGAAAGGAAAGCCTTTCTTCCTGCTTATAGAGGGAAGCCAAAGCAGGAACTCAGGGCTGGACAGAACCTGAAGCACAGACTGTGGAGGAACACTTGTTTACTACCTTGTGTCCCCTGGCTTGCTCAACTACATTTCTCATGCAGAACAGGACTGCTTGCCCAGGCATGGCATTGCCCACAGTGATTTGGACCCTCCCACATCAAGAAGCAATCAAGAAAACACCCAATGATGTTCCCATAGGCCAAAGTAATGGAGGTATTTCTTCAACTGAGATCCCTGATGTGTCTAGGTTTACATCAAATTGGTAAAATCTAACACTGATCGTTTGAGAAAGACTGCCTCGTAGGCTCATGCACCAGAAAACTAAAGTCTCCAGTTGGTGGCACTGATGTGCAGACACTGCTAGATGCAGATCCACTGTGAGACCAACCCCTAGCCTGGAGTAAACTGATCTAGGCTGTGCAGATACTACTCTATTCAGATCCACTGTTGAGAGATGTAGGAGGTGCAGCCTGGCTAAAGGATGAACATTACTAGGGGGAAGCTTTGAGTGTAAAAAAAAAAATCTCACTGCTTCTAGTTTGTTCTCTCTGCTTCCAGCTCTCAGCATCCTGCTCCAGCACCCATGCCTGCCTGTTGTCCTCCACATGACATTATGGACTCTAACCCTCTGGAATTGTAAGCCAGAATAAATTTTCTTCTATGAGTTGCCTTCGCCGTTCTACCAGAACAACAGAGAAGTAACTAACATACTGACCGTGTGACACACATATTTACAGAAGTATAAATTGGACCATGATAAAATACAGACTGCATAAAAGTAATGATTCTCTGATCTTTCAACACCTTGTGATATACTTTACTTTTTTCAAGTTGAAAAATAGAGCCATTAGTCACTTAATTAGTCACTGCATATTAAAACAACTCTGTGCGAGTCAGAGAGTTCACAGTTCAAGATCTAACAATGGCAGGTGCCTTCAACTTCTAGAAAGGAACTAGGAAACAAATGTGCTGGAAACAAGGTTGGCTTTCTCCCAAGGCAAAAGCCTTTCCAGGACCAGAAAGAATTCTAAGAGTACAGTTAACAGTCTCTTAAAATATGTGATCTAGAACTTAAGAAAATTCCATCTCCTAATATCTTAGAGCCTTCCAACAACCACTGTGAGGTCTCCATGGCCAATCCTAAGCCACTTGCCAATGACTAATTTAGGTCTTACTGATTAAAAAGGTATGAGGACCCTGGCCTCAGAAGAAACTCAAGTCTCAGTATTCCTAGGGAAATGTAAATGGAAACTTCAGGGACTTCCTTAAATCAAAGACATGAAATATTTCAGCATTCTAGGACTTAAATGGCCCCTTGAGAAGTCCAATTAAGATTAATAACATTAGTTTGGCACAAGCTGTAGTATAATCCTGGCACTGGAAAGACAGAGGCAAAGGATCAGGAGCTCAAGGCCAACTTCAGTTACACAGAGAATTCAAGGTCAGGTTGGAATACAATAGATTCTATTTTAAAAATATATATAAGCACACACAATCTCTGTATCTGTATTTCTATCCACACAGATACATGTATACATATATAAACACACACATTAAAGATTTTCTGCAGGCAAAGTGACACACAGCACAGGAGGATGGAAGATTTCTCTGTGCTGGAGAGTTAGAGTTACAAGGTTGTCTCAAAAGTAAATAAACAGAGAAGCAAGTGAAAGTGCTATCTCAAACTCGGTTAACCTTTGGAATCCGTTTTACACAATACTTACTGAGGCCTGGGCACACCATCAGAGATTTTTATCTAATTAGTCTGGAATGCAGCCTGGGTTAAAAAAAAAATTTTTTATGCTTCCCAAGTAATTCTCCTGAACATCTGATTTTGAGAAACCAGGCTTTAAAGGGTATTACCCTATTCTGTTTTATTTTTCAGATATTCAGAAGCATCATCAGAACCCACAGAGGTAACTCCAAAATGCTTAGAGGGTGCTGTAGCCAAGTTATCAGTGGCATAAACACCCAAGAAACCTTCACAAAGAGCTCTGAGTCCACTTGAAAAATCTTTGCTGGTAGCATTAAACATTGATTTGTTCAACATCCTTGCCTGAGACTTACATAAAGTCCCTTTATAATTCATTTTTAGGAATGAGTACATCTTCTAGAAACCTGGTGTTTCCCATACTCAGTAAATCAAAGTCAACTGCCCTATCCTGTCTCACTCATCACAAGGGCTCAAACACCAGAATTGAGCTATGCAGCTAACTTGGTCCCTACATACTTACATGTGATTTCCATGGTTTATGCAAGTTTTGAAATTGTTTGATTCATTTCTATGAGGCATGTTAAAAAAATACCTTTGCCACAAAACTTGTTTTGAGACCATTATGGGATTTATTGAGACAGGTCAAATAATAAAAGTTGACTTTTCTGGATCTTTCTTTTCACTTGCAGGGGCTTTCCTACTCACAGAGGGTTATAGGGAAACCTGGTATCCTACAGGTTAAATCATGATCAAGCAGTACCAAAGGAACCTGCAGCAGAGACTTGAGGAAAAGTCGATAATCGTTTCTTAACCTGTGATCCCAGGGCTGGGCTTTTCTGCATGGAGTCTCTTTAAATTGAAGTGTGTCCAAAGTTCACAGACTCCGAGTTTAAGCTCTGACGTGGTGCAGCTGCCCTGCTCCTACAACATATATTTTTATCTCCCATCCAAGCCCTCCTACCCGCCTCAGAGTGAGTTCCAACTTCTTCCTTTGCACCCTGTTCACCAAGGCTGGAATTAATGAGCCGGCAAGCTGGCAGAAATGTCTCTCCACAGCTGTCTTTTCTAGCAATTATTCAGGGACAGTGAAGGAAGTCATTAACAGTCCTGGGAGTCAGCCAGAGCCAGCTAAGCCACACAATGCTCTAAGACAGGGCCCCTCGCCAAAAGGTCACTATTTATTGGGGGGTTTCAAATGGGAAGAGGTAAAAAGTCATACAAAGAGGAAGCTAAGGGAGCAGGTTTTCACTGGGTTTTCCTGGCACCTTCAGCAAGGATAATTTCTTCTGTTGGAAAAAAAAAAAAGAAAGAAAAGAAAAAAGGAAAGAAAAAGAAGAAGACTGAGGAATTTCTCAGGGTGACTCCAGGACAAGGGAGAAAGGTAGCCAGGGAAGTGCCTCTCTGAAAAGTCTGTTTTTTAGGCCAAAATAACTGCCTAAAACAGTAGAGTCCCATCCTTTGCCCAGGTGAAACAGGTGAAAGTCTCAGATGTGGCTTCAAAAAGGAACACTGACATAGGCTGCTGTGGAGTGTGGAGTTTATTACTTATGCGCACCACAGACAGACAGACAGACAGACAACAGTGTAGTAGGGCTCTGAAGAGAGGAAATCAGGGCCCACAAGGCACAAGTCCAAGGCTTTTCTAATAACTCTCTGAGGATGTGGGGTAGCTTCAGGGAACAGGCCTTTAATCAGCCTCTCTGATTTCCTGGCAAGAGTCAGGGAGGAGGGTAGGAAGCAGGATGCATGGCCATCAATAATTTCTTTGATGGAAACTCCCTTCCCCAGGTGAGAAACTCTGGCACCTGGAAGTCTTTAAGAGATTCAAAACAAGGCTTTGGTAGGGTGCCTGTAATTCTCTTTGAAAGGGGAAGGACTGTTTCTGCTCTTGTGGCTGGAGGAACTGCTGGATTCCAACATTATATTCTTACACCAGAGAGCTCCAGAAGCTAGGAACACAGGTGACAAATGTGAACACCATTGTAACTAAAGGAAATTATCCCAAATCTGGAATCTAAATACACATGGCCAGAAATCCCAAGCACTACATGCAGGGTGGCCTAGCTCTCTTGCTGTATGAATTGTCTCCATATACCACCTCCAAGGTCACTGTTACATTTCTATTGCTGTGATTTAAAAAAAAAAAAATGTAAATTACAATTCATCATTGAAAAAAAGTCAAGGCAGAAACTTCGAATAGTTTGTCATATCACATCCAGGAGCAAAGAAAATGTATATACATGCTCACTTGTCTCCTGGCTAAATGTCTCCATTCTTACACAGCTCAAGAGAGCACCCCACCCGACCCCCACCTAGGGAATAATTCAGCCTGAGACTCACTTCCCAGGTGGTTCTAGACTGCCCTGCCTGTTTTAAAGACAGATCCCAATGCTGCTTCCAATGAGCTAACAAAACTATCCGTGCTTTCTCCATTGAGAAAAAAAGTCTAGATTCTATTTGTTTAGCAGTAGAGAAAGGTATCTAAAATCATCTTTATTGTTTTATTTCTTTTCTTTTTCTTAAATAGATCATGTAGAGATGTTTTTTGAGAAGCTGGTCCAAACTGAACCTGATAATCTGGAGGTGTGTTCCTGCCTCTTAGTACAGAACAGTGTTTAGTAGCAAATTAGTGTGAACGCCAAACCTCTGGAACACCAAAGTCTTGCAAAACTACAGAAGCAAAGAATGCAAGTGTGCACATGAAGGGGACACATATGCATCACTGTCATTACTCAGCTACTGCTACTTTTTGTTTGAAATACACCTGGATTCACCAAGTAGTCAAGACTAGCTGGCCAGCAAGCATTCAGGGTTCTACCTCAACAGAAGTTCTGGAGATCCAAATTCAGACCATCGCAGTTACAATTTCTCACTCAGGAGGGCTTAAAGATCACAATTTGAAGGTCTTTTTTTTTTTTTTTTAATTTTATTTATTTTATTTATAGGCGTACATTGTCACTGTCTCCAGACACACCAGAAGAGGGCATCAGATCCCATTACAGGTGTTTGTGAGCCACCAGGTGGTTGTTGGGAATTGAACTCAGGACCTCTGGAAGAGCAGTCAGTGCTCTTAACCACCAAGCTGTCTCTCCAGCCCCCTTTTTTATATAAAACTATTGTACATTGATTGTACAATCAATGAAATTAGCATATGGAAAAATGGTTTGAAAAACAAGCCTACTGCCCAGTAGGTTCATGACAAATGAAGTTTGTTGTCTTTTTACTTTATATCCCTTTTTATATAAAAAGACAGATGCTTTAATTCCTCTTCACCAGGACAATCTAGAGAGCTACACTGCACCACCCAATCCCAACAGTGAGAGTCCACACACCAAATTATGTAATCAAAACATCTAGAACCAAATCAATGGCCACTAGCACTCCACTCTGCAGGAAGAACTCTGTTCAGTACACCTTGGGAGTAGAACTTTAATTTCCAAAACTCAAAGGGAGAAAAAAAAAGCATAAAATGACAAAACAACACAGCACATCTATTTGAAGGTGGCTAGCTTCAAAGTTGCACCGAATAGTTTTATAGCAACTTTATAAACAGCAGCCCCTTAAAACTAAGACTGCCTTAACACTGAACAATTTGCAGTCAGCTATACTGATGAACTCTGACCTAGCTACTGCTGAACACCCACAGACAAGCAGGGGTGCTATGACAGTGGACACCCTTCCACACTAAGAAGAAGAAAAAAATATTATAAGTCTCTATGGATGCTTACATTCCAATAACTGAAATGTTTTAAATATTTTACACCATGAAAAAAAATCTTCCTTTTCTCCCATAGTAGTTATTTTATGATCATTTTTAAGGACGCCTTCTATGACCATACTCAGATTTAGTTATTTCCCCAATTCCATCCATTCCCTTGCCGTTTCTTGTGATAATGCCTTCCTTACATTCACCACCATAATGATTACGAATCTGTCTTCACCATCACTCCTTATCTAACACCAAAGCATCTTAAGTGCAAGAATTTGGGGTGGGGATGGGAGTTGTCACCACTATATCCCAGCACCTGGAACACTGGGAACAAGAGAGATCTGTGATGCTAACTAATCAATTAGTGAACTGTGTAAAACGTTGACTTATACACTTCACTTCACATGCAGCCAGCATGCCTCTTCCCTCCTCCTCCCGGATGATGATGAGAATCACAGAGAGACAAGTCCCTATTCTCTGAAGGCATAAGCTGAACATCTCAAACGTCTACCAGGATCTGCTGCTTTCTTCCCCTGCATTTACAAGTAACAATTCCCCAGCTCACCTCCGCAGTGTTGTGCATCTCCCAGCTGCTTGATTCCTGGTAAAGACACAATGGATATTTGACATCAAAATAGCACTCCAGATGCCACTCCTTCAGAGCTCATCTGAAGTTGAATGCCCTGATATCATCCATGTTCTGAAGTCCCTTAGGTCACACACACACACACAGAGAGAAAGAGAGAGAGAGAGAGAGAGAGAGAGAGAGAGAGAGAGAGAGAGAGAGAGAGCGCGAGCAGCAAAGCCCAAAGAGGCCAAAAGCAAGAAGGAGCTACAACAGAAGCCTCTGATGTGGTATCTTCCAACATAACTGCCCAGCGTGATCCAAGGCAGCTTCATCTACCCCCTTTTCTTATTTCTACAAATAGACTCTCTCCCCTAGCTGTGTACTCTGCATGGTGGCAAGAAAACCACACCCAGATGTTAGATTTCTCCTTTCTTTTTAAATGCTATTTATTATTTGAGAATTTCGTACAATATGTTTTAATCATTTTCTTACCCTTCCCCCATATCCACTCTCACCTTATTTCCCACCCAACATCGTATTCTTTCTCTTAACAAAATAACATGGTCCAATTTGTTTTGGCCAACTACACGTACATGCGGCGACTGCCCTGGAGTATGGTTGGTATACCCAGGGTCAATCCACTGGGTAGGAGCAGGGACAGATTTCTCTCTCTCCCAGCAGCTATCAATTACAAATAGCTTCATGGCTAGAAGTACCCACTTCCCCTTCTGCACTGAGTAGTTTTTTATGACTGACAGCTGGAAACTCCCTTCCCATTGGGACTTCACTCATCCATCTGACTGGGTCTCTCCAAATCAATGCCGCTTGATTCTTCCTGCAGTACCTCAACCAAACAAGGCTGTGAAATTATTAGTGAAATCCAAGGTTCTCCTTGTTTCTAAATCTCAGTGGCTGGTATGCAGCTGTCATTTAGAAGTAGTTAACAGTTACTCGCCCTGGAAAGCATGCCTACACATCTAGAGGCGGCAGTTAAAAGGTTGGGAAAGAGTAGGCTCTCCTATCAGCAGGATAAAAACAAATCATCAGGTAAAACAGGACTTGGACATACAGATCCAGGAGAGAATAGAAAGCAGAAATGCATTCCCAGCACAAGAAATCACTTCAAATGGATTGTACAAATTGGCTTTAAGAGACATCACAGTCTGCATATGTATTCCCTGCTGAATGGTGCTACCTATTCAAATGTTCAGGCCATTCTTAAACTCGAGTTCCCAGACCTCAAAAATGGGCAAAGGAAGGATAAAGGCAGTAAATGCTACTCTCAGGATCAATCTCTCTGATATGCCTCAAGCTCGCTAACAGCATTTTTATGCCACAGGCATGCTACTTCCTTGCTCCATGATTTCATTTTACAGGGCCTTCCCTAACATTAATGGCATATCCAAAAGAAGAGAATTACAGGGCAGAGCCTTTTGCCATCTCTCCTGCTTTGGAAAAGGCCCAAGAGGTTGGGAAAAAAAAAACTGAGATAATCACAACAAACAGTATCAGCCAAGGAAACTGAATCCCAGTGGGGAATCTGCCAACTGGGAGCCACTGCCTGACCAAGGGATATGCATCTTCTTACATGGCCAGCATCCAACTTGGCAAAAACTCTGTGCTTATGAGGACCAGAGAAGAACCACTTTGAAAATCATCATGAGCCTGCAGTTCTCTAGACTGCTTCTAACAGTAGCCACTGTGAATACCTTCCCTTCTCTAGATTCATTGTTCTAATCTGCAAGGGACAGCTTGTATCTCAAATACAGCCAGGGAGATAAAGGAGGACACCACCACAGCAGCAGTAGTGCTTCAAGTTACAGCAGGTTTGCTGATTCCAAAGTAGGATGAACAAAAATAGAAATGGGAGAGAGGATTTCTCAAGGGGCCAAGGGATTACCTTACCCACACACAAAAGAGTTGGGCATGTGCAGGGAGTCCCACATCCTGTGGACCATCATGAATATGAATGCAAATAAAACATAAATGTGATAGTGCACACTTGTAATCCAGACATTTGGAGGCTAAGGAACAAAGGAGCACCAGGAATTCAGTAACCACAAATGCTATATCATAAGCCCCTGTCCTGGTCTAAAAGTTACTGGAAGGGCTATAGCAGGGGAGAGAAGTCAAGCCAATGCTAATACACAGATAATCCAGCCACCTAAGATCTTATTGCTGTGATCAACATAGTTAGAGTCTTTTTTATATAATTCCTAGGGACTCATCAAAGCCTTTCCAGACCAGAGAACTGATCTTGGGACACACACACACACACACACACACACACACACGAATTCTATCAGTGTGAAAATACAAGGCCACGGGTCATAAGCTCCTCTGCAATAGGGAGCACTCTCTAAGCTATGCTTGCTTATAACATGAAGTACGATTTATTTTAATCACAGATTTCCTATGTTAATATGTTAATGAGCTTTTTTATATAATCAAAAAGAAAATTATCCTTCAGTTCCTGAGTGCATATCAATGGGAGCCTAAGATTATAACCTGGGAACCCCCTGAGAGTAAAAACTTTAAGGGGAGTAAGTGAGATTTGAGAACTTTAATACCAATAAATTTCCTGTAGCCTGAAATCAACCTTGTACTAGAAAGGGAACCATGCAAACCTCCATCCATTGCATTGAAAGAGACTGAATAATCAGTACAATGAGGGTTCAAAAACCCGGCCCCAATCCTAGATCAACTAACACTGAACAGAAGTCATGCTAAGGAACCAGTATTTTCAACCAGTTCCCCAGGTTTGCTCCAATTATAGATGAGGAATTATCAAGGATTCTGACAGAGCCTTCTTATGAATGAGGCACTTGGTCCAGCAGCCACATGGGGCTAGCCTGAGCAAACTCTACAGCCTGGTATAGGAAAGTGAAATGGAAATGAGAGAAAGAAAAACACACAAAAATAGCTTTGTAGTCAGAGTATATTTAATAGGATAAAGAATCTTAATAAAGCCTATATTGGAAACCTGGGGGTTAAGTCAGTTAGGAACACTCACCTAGCATACAAGACTCCCTGGGTTCCATCATCAGTACTGCATGCGTGCGCGCGCGCACACACACACGCGCACACACACACACACACACACACACACAAGCATACTGGCAATGCCCTAAGAAACATGCTTCTCTGTGAAGGATAATTAGATAGTAAAATTTGAAACTTAGAAGAGCTCTTCTCAGGGCCAAATCATGACTCACAGTATGCAATGCTTACAGATGTTATCTGCAGGCACCTCCCACCTACACTCAGCAGCTAACTGCTGCTTTGTGCTTCTCTTTGGCTGCATATCCTAGACGAACCCCAGTGTCTCTTTTAAGATCATTATTCCTAAAAACTGTTAGTACTAGGCAGGTATACTAACAATAAGGAGAATTGAATATTATTTTTTCTTTTAAGAAAAAAAAAGGAAAGTCATTTCTCAACAAAGTATTTCATCACTAAGTCTCATAACAAAAGATGATCTTACAGGCATACCTAGCTGTAATCCCAGCACCTGGAAGGCGAAGGTACAGGGAGGCAGTTAAGAGGCCAGAATAGGCTACATACAATGATCCTGTGTCCAAAATAAGCAAACAAAAATCATATCCATCGAATACAGCAGAAATAATAGTTTCAAAATCCAGGTTACAGTCCCTGCCTTTCATACCAAGTACAAACCTGAGGTGGTTGATGGTTATGTGACCCTGCTAGATTTTATTCTCTCCACTGGTGAGACAGTGAATCTGAGAGTGAAGAGGTGATCAAGTCCCTCACAAATCTAATTCTAATTAATTTCAACTCCATGGATAGCTCTTTAAATTATGCCTGAAGTCAGTATCTAAACCAAACTGATTAAAATACTAAACAACTCACAATTTCTAAAAAGTGGGAGAGTTCAGTGGTTGTCTGCACCTGTTTTATAGTTTGATGTCAAAAGAACTCAAGGGGTGCGAGGAAGAGAGTGGAGATCATCACACTCACTAAGGGCCTCATTTAATTCTACCAATGACACTCAGCAATGACCAGCTGTCTCTATATCCTACTTTCTGCTTTTACCACTACACTTCATTTGGTCCATTCTGAAATAACAACAGCCAGGCACCCGGTGATCAGCCACCTGTGAAATTAGCATCAAATGGTCTGATCTGGGGCTTCTTTACTGGTCCTTCCTCTTTGCCCTGGGCCAAAGATCCAGAGAATATTGTTAAACTGCATTTCCCTTCTGAGGACCTGTGGCAGAAGACAGTGCTCTAAAACTCCAGCACAGCCATTTCCCTCCTGGGGACATTCATGGGGAAAATTTTAAAAAGTCAAAAATTTAGCAATCACCAAATCTTCACAAGTTTATAACTTCTGAGCCCTATGAAAATTTATTTTAACCAAGGCTGTAGCAGTTCCAAGAAATTAAACACTGGCTCATTCTCACAGTCCAAGTTACTTTATGATCAATTTAACTTAAAAAAATTAAAAATAAAATTTAACAACAAGACCTAAAATTTGATGTGACTCACCATTGCTTGGAATTGAGAAGAAAAGACATTTTTTTTTGTGTGTGGATGACAAATACCACAAAATTTATATCTAGTATTTATATCTAGTATTTGTTAAATTTATTGTTTTGTTTTTATTTTTAAAATTTAAGAAAAATTAATTGTAGATGTTTGCAAGTGTCTATGTGAGGGTATATGCATGTGAATGCAGGTGCCTTGTAAAAACCAGAAGGACTCCCCTAGAGCTGGAGTTACAGGCAAGTATGAACCACCCAACAAGGGTGCTGGGACCCAAGCCATCTGTTTCTTTGAAAGAGCAACAAGAGCTTTTTGTATTTGTTTGGTTTTTTGTTTGTCTGTTTGTTTGTTTGTTTGTGGTATTTTTTTCTCCCCAAGACAGGGTTTCTTTGTGTAGCCCTGGCTGTCCAAGAACTTACTCTGTAGACCAGGCTGGCCTCAAACTCACAGCGAATCTGCCTACCTCTGCCTCCCAAGTGCTGGGATTAAAGGTGTGCCCCACAATCACAGAGCTGCAACAAGCGTTCTTACCACTGAGCCATTTTTCCAGCTGCCACCCTCCACATTTTAGGATTTTTTTTTTTAATACACCCTTAGTTTAATGCCAGATTATCTCCTAATTTGGAAAACAAAGTCAGTAGCATTTTTAGCAAAGCTTGAAGAGGGAACAGTAACAAACTTCCTGTGGAAGAATGACCAAGTCTCTCAACAAACACAGACTGACTGGAGAAACACTGTGCTAGGCCCACTGGTAGAGTCTGCATAGACCAATGTCCATATGACTGTACTTGTACTCATATGTCGAGCAGTAGCAACAATGTACAATACTTAAATTTTGTAAGAACAGAAAGATTAGTTTAAAGAAATCAAATATAAAAAACAACAGCCTTTTTTTTTAGATTTATTTCTTTATTATTTAATGTGGATCAGTGTTTTGTCTGCATGTCTGTCTGTCTAAGGGTGTCAGATCACCTGGAACTAGAGTCATAGACTGTTGCAAGCTGGAAATTGAATCTAGGTTCTCTAAAAAAACATTCCAAAAGGTCAGTCTCTCAGTAATGTATAGTCCATGTCCCACCACACATACGCTGACTCCTGCTGAGGGCTAACAAGTCATTATCCTGTCCCAAGAAGCAACAAGGAAATAAGCCTGCTTGTCTCCAGCATTATCTTCACAGGACATATAGCACATCTGAAAAATCCTCTATACCTTCCACCTCCAGAGCCCACCAGTGCATCCTAAATCTCTGGGTCCAAAGTTCTCTGCCCATGGCACTCACTAGGCCAGTTAGTCGCCTTCCTGATTACACCTTACAACCTTAGGTCTCACCCAGCACCAGCAACAACCCCAATTTCCTGACCTGTCTGGACTGTATAGTGACACTGATCATTCTAATCCATGGTCAGTATTGAGAACTACTCACCTTCATTTCTAATTTATGTGCATGGGTGTTTTGCCAACAGGTATGTCTCTGCATCACATGCATGCAGTATCTTTGGAGAGTAGAAGAGGGCATTTGATTCCACAGAACTGGAATTATTGAAGGTCATAAGCCACCATGTGGGTGCTAGGAATCCAGCCTGAGTATTCTGAATGATCAATCTGTTTTCTTAACCACTGAGTCGTCTCTCCAGACCCACCCCCCAAACCCCACTAGTTGTATTTTAACAAGTTCTCTAAGGAATTGTAGGCCACACTAACACTGGAGAGTGACATGAGCTACCCAATGATCCTTAAGAATTATTGTACTGTGGATTTATTTTTAAGGTAAGTTTTAAGTTAGACAATAACGTCTACATAGAAAGGTTTGTGTTTTCTGTTAATTTGTATTCTATCTCTGCTGCCAGTAGGTACTTAACATTTATGGACTCATTATGGAGCTAACCTCCATCTGGGAACATAACCCATACTTCATATGAAGAAAGGGAAGGTAGTGGGTCAACGGGAACCAACGTGAATGGTCTGTAACCTCAAAACACAATTAAATGTCAATTCTTCTGAAACGCATTATAGATCAGCAATCTCCACAGCAACCAGGAAAATTACAACAAAGCACAAAGTTTTCTCCAAACATATGAAAACTCTATACCAACTGATTGCTGAATGCAACACATTTCACTGGGCATCATTAAATATTCAAATACTGCTTAAGCATCAAGGTTCAAAAGGCTTAGGGTAAAACGGTAGTTAACACAGAAATTAAAAAATTGGTCCAAATGCAGAGAATAAGTGTCCATGGAATGTTCAGCCATAAATGGGACATCTATCACACCCCTTCCCCAGAGAGCATTCCTGAAAAGAAAGTACATAGAGTATAAGAGCAGAGGCCAAGGAGGACCCAAATGAAGCTGAGTCTTTTATACAACACAGAAACAACGTTATACTCCCTGAACTCAGAGCAACCACAGTAGCCAGCACAAGATCAAGCCACTCAACATTCCAGCCTGGAAAGGGGAGGAGCCAAGAGACTTCACTCATAGCTGAGGAGCTACTGACATTTGCTGGCTGCTGGGAGAAGGAACTTTGGTTTTCTTTAAGGGTGTGACCCCTGGTGAGCTGACTGTGTTCCAGTGGATGGCCCCACAGACCAGAGTTGGACTCCATGGGCAATTTTAAAAAAAAAAAAAAAAAGAAAAAGAAAACAGAAAAAGGAAAAAAGAGAAAAAAAAGAGGGGAAGAAGCTGGGAAGGGGATGGGAAGAGGAAGAGGATATGGAAGAACTGGGATGTGCAGAGTCAAAATATACTGTATGCATGTATAGGATCAAGAGCACTAGTAAGCTCGTGCATATAACTCAGGTTCCCCAGCACCCACAGGTGGCTCATAACTGCAGCTCCAGTTCAGGAGGATCAGATGCCCTCTCTTCTGTCTGTTTCACATGACACGCAGACACATATACAGGCAACACAACCCAACACATCGAATTAATTTGTAAAACCAACAGTATTTAGAAAATAATGGTGTCAAATGGATGCTACTCCATAGCCCAATGTTTCAAGGGATGGTGTGCACACGAGAAAAACAGTCATAGCTGCTGCTTCTCTGAGGATCCAGAAACAAAATCTTCAACCAAAAAGAAGTATTTTCACAGCATTATAAATGTACAATGTAAATTTCAAAGGACACTGAAGGCGATTTGAAACCATTAATATAAGCAGGAAACTTAAATGGACTAGAGACCACTAAGTGGCCAACCAGAAGGTGGTTATGGCTCAAGGGTCAGAGGGTAGATATCCTGTGTACATTAAAGTGTCACAGGCTGGCAGCCATTCCTGGTTAGTTTGTGGCCAAACTAATGAGATCACCTGGACCTACCCTAAAGCTTAGATGAGAAATGTATTTTACAAGTCCCATTCATCATGTCTCCCAACATGCCAAGTTGTTTTAGCTACAGAAGAACAAGTGGGGAAAAGAATTACGACTGCTACTCAAACAGCCACTTTCTGAGTTCATTTTTGGCTTTAATAAAAGATGCTTCATCATAAGTAGGAATGCTAGCCCTCCCCTTGGGAAAGCCGCCTTGTCAGATGCACAGGGGATTTATGATCAGTGAAATGGCTACTTGCTTCCAATCATCAAGTTGCAGAAAGTGGCTCTGAATAGTGCACATGACAGGGACCATGCTTCAGCAGTCACAGAGGGGAAGAAGGGTCCTGCAGACAGACATCTCAAGAGAGAGGGCAAGAAGAGGTGAAGACACAGCTATATGCCCTGGTACTCCTTGCTAACCTTGACTTCTCAAGATGCCCAGTCACTAAAGTCCAGACTTGGTGAACAAGCAAGCAAACTGGATATGGCACAAAAAATTTCTATTTGTATTTATGTGGTTCTACAGGTTCGTTTGTGGTTTATACTAACAGAACAAAAAAAAAAAAAAAAAAAAATGAAACATACAAGCATTCATAGAGATTCCTCAATGTCCTGCCTAGGATCCCATATTCAGACCTCCCTGTAATAACTTTAGTTACATTAGATTTATACATACTGTGAAAAATCCTGGAAAAATGTAGCCTCCCCCCAAAACCCCCTGCAAAAAATAAAACAAACAAACAAAACCAACCACAACACTATCCCTCTACTTACTCCTACTAGCCCTGGCTCTATACTAAGAAACAAAAGCTAATCCCTCTTAGAAACCACAATCCACATAAGGACTTGGAGACAGACTTGTGCAAATGTTTCAAGTGCCACAGTGCAGACTGAAGATTCCTAATGTTTATTTTTCCCCCACAAATAGCTCCTCCACCAAAAGTTAAACAGGATTAGAAGCTGTAACTGTGTGACCTCCTCAGATGTGAGTCATTTGATGATGGTTAACTGCAACATACACACACAGACAGAGAGAGAGAGAGAGAGAATATACCACAAGGCAGAGAGAGAGAGAGAGAGAGAGAGAGAGAGAGAGAGAGAGAGAGAGAGAATACCACAAGGCTAGCCTGTGGTTGATTATCAAAAGCACTGAGTATCAAAAACTTCCAGAGTAACCCTAGAAATAAAAACTTGCTTTGGCTAAACCAACAGAATCCCTTACTGAACTCAGAAGTTCTACTGCTCAGAGCCACTCTAATGTATCCAAATATCCAAATCTTAACAGAAGAAAAACCAACCAGGATACTTAACAGGAGTTTCCAGGAATGTCACATCCACACCTAGACAACCCTATACCTAGTCACCACCACTGTCAGACATGACTAGTTTGCAATCTGGTACCAGATCTAAAGAATGACTTTTTTTCTAGAACCAGGAGGAATGTTGGCAGCTGACCTAGTTCAGGTAAGATCGATAAATGGCCATACTTTCTCCTGATCCCCAATGTACTTCTGACAAGTTCTACTTCCAGAAAATTATCTAGATGCCTTCAGGGTTGCACTATGTAAAAGCAACCGCAAAGACAGAGCCTTTACCACAAAGACATCTCGGGCCCGATGAAAGTGATCTTGTGCTTAAGATGATGTCTCTACCACAAAGACAGCACCCCAACTCTAAAACAGCATTCTGCTTCATACTAAATGATTCACACTGGGATCACCAAACCACTGAGGAAGCCTTGAGTTATCTTAGTGATGCTGGAAAACTCAGTCTACCAGGTGGCATTACAGCCACTGAGGAGAGCTGAGGGCAGTGGCAGAAGCCTATGGCTGAGATCACTGTGGAAAGCAGAATGCCAGCAGGAAGCACAAACCCAAATAGAATGAGAAAAATCAAAACATCGAGACAGCTAGGCTCACACATGTCAGTGTAGAGCTTCATCAGCTTTGAAGATGGCAGTGTACCCAGAATGAACACTTAAAACCCTCACCACCTGACCCACACAAGGACTAACTCACAAAATTCATTTCCAAGTAGAGATAGCACACTTAATGGATTCTAATTATGCATTCTGTTTATTCTGCAAGTACTTATCTGGCAATTCATAATTTACCAGAACAAGTTTCTATTTGCACAAGCTGCTAACAGATTCATAGTCTGAAAAATTCACAACTAGCCTATGTTCCTCTGTGGGGATCACGAGTTCCCAGGAGCTACCAGCCACACCAGAATCATGTGGGATGAGAGGAATGGAGAAGGAGAAAAGGAGGGAAGGGGATAAGAAGGGAAGGAAGAGAGATGGGGAAGAATTTGGGGGAGAGGGAGGGGTGGATAAAGTAAGGTGAAGGCCAGAGAGATGTAGGCTGTTCTATTCAGGACCTCCATAGATGAAGACTGTTCCCATGCAGTTCTGCACATCGGCTTTGCAGAGGTGTGACCATGTAGAAGTACCCATCTTAAGTACTCAATTCACTGGGTGCAACAAATGCGGGTGGAATCATGGTGTTTAGTGTTTACATCATACCCCAAAGCTCCCTCCTGTTGGACCCATGAACTTTCTGCAGTGATATTTTAGTTGTTTTAAATAAATAAAAATAGCTTTTCCAAAGCACTCTGGTGACAGTTTAAAATTCCTGTTGGAATCCTAGCATGTGATTCATCTCAGTTCCGCTGGCTGTCGCTGGCTGTTCTCATACGTGATGTGACTTTTCCTAGCTCCCGAGGATTGCTTGTTCTGTTTTGATCCTGAACGTTTTTATTTTTTAGGCATGAAGCCGGGAAGCTGAGGACTCTGCTCCCCTCTAGGCCCTATGAACATTACAGCGGAAGGGAGGACACAGAACCTCCCTGCCTGCCTGCCTCAGATGCTCTGCCCCCCACCTGGACCCTGCTGAGACCTTTCTACCCACTGAAAACTGGGCAATCATCTGCACCGCTGCCCTTCCTCCATCTGAGGGTAGACAATCGGGTTCCCCTCAAATATACTACCACCAGGAAGAAGGGGAGAAAAGGGCTGGCCTCCCACTGCTTTGCTGGAACCCTTGTTCCCCCTGGCAGTGACCACGGTGGCACCTTTCTCTGCCAAGTGTGGAATGACTCTCAGACCCCTGCCCAGCTCAGTTCACTTAACACCTTCCAACAGGGAAACTTAAGTGTGCCGCCTGTTTCCGGGAAGCAGAATGGAAGATCAAATTTTTGCTTCATTTAGCTAAAGAGTCCTAGGGGATGATAATATGGATTTTTCCCCCCTTGGTATTTGGCTGCCAATAGGGAAAACATGACCTAAATAAAAAAAATTTCTGTTGTTAGCCCATCCTTTCCCCAGACGTGATCTAAAGAAACTAGGCTTTCCTTTCCTTTCTTGAGAGTGAATGGGGGTATTCCATGGCAATCACTGGCTTGGAGTTTGCTACAACAGCCAGTCCAAACTGTATGTGTGTCTCTAAGAAACCCAGAGCACTTGACAGCAAATCACTCAAGTGTGTGTATTCTGCATGCCTGCTGTGCCTTTCAGCAACTTTGTATGTTTGTGTAACATCCATGAATTTTAGTTGAGGAGGAATTATTTAACAATGGAGATGACTTATCCTGGCCTAACTCAAAGCCTCTGTGGTGTAGTTTTAAGATATCCTCTCAACAGGCCTAGTGGGTCGTGCCTATAATCCCACTGTTCAGAAAACTGAGACAGAAAGATGGAGAATGTTAGGCCCATCAGGGTATATAGCTAGATTCTGTCTCAAAGTGGGTGGGGGTTTGACAAAATGTCTCAGTAGATGTAGAGCCTTGCTGATAAGCCTGATAACTTGAGAATAAACCCAGATCCCACTTGGTAACGAGAGAAAACAATGCCCACACAGTTTTTTGACCTCCATTATGTAGCCCAACACAGCCAAAATGAAATTTTAAAAAAAGAAAAGAAAAAGGTCAATGATTCAGTCAATGAATCCTCTTAACCATCCTGATACTTACAAGGGCACAAAACATTGTCCTAGAGAAAACTTGAACCAACAAAGAACCCTCAATGAACCAATTCCCCAAAGATAGCTTACACCGTACCATGTACCAAAGGCTCTGTGCACACGGCACTCATGTGCTCCTGGTAATAATTCACTCAGGGGGTGGTTTTCACCATCATCCTCCATGTAAGGAAAGAAGACACTGAGTTGAATTACACTCTCCAGGGTCACTGAACTCACATCGGAGTTAAGACACAAAACCACATTGTTTGTCTCCCTGAGCCTTAACAACTTTAAAGACTTATTTTTAAATATGTATTGGGGGTGGGGTATGAACACATGAGTGCAGTGCTTAGGGAGGCCAGGAGAAGGCTTGAATCCACTGGAGCTAATGTGAGCCACACAACCTGAGTATCGGGAACCAAACTCAGACTCTCTTTAAGAGTAGAATCTCTTACGTACTGAGCACCATCTTACAGCCCCTAAGAATATAACTTCACAGGCTTTACTATCTTGTGTACTGAAAAGCTTATAAATCGACATTTGTTCATGCATGTAAAATTTTGATTTAAGCACACCTCCACTAAGTAAGTTAAGAAATGCAGGAACAGGAAAAGGGTTGCTACAAAGTAGGAAATGCTTGGCACCCTCTAACTTCTTAAGCTGAATCTTCATAGTATGATACCAGCCTTTGGTTTCAAGTTAATTCCTACTCTAAGACTAAGTTCCTAGTAGAAAGCACCTTATTCCTCTCTCAAAGTGTTTGGTTGTTTAAAGTTGACTCAGCCAACATTTACCAAATAAGAGAGAAGGAATGAATCCCAGAAGAGCAAAATCACAGAGCAACTCAGGAGCAGGGCTGAGTCAACCCTGATTTTTCATTAACTAGCTATGTACACCCCAAGCTCTGCAAGTGTAAGTTACTCAACATGCAGATTCACAGTCTTAGAAAGTCTCTTACTTAGGGTTACTATTGCTGTGATGAAAGAAACACCGAAACAAAAGAAAGATGTGAAGGAAAAAACTTTATTCTGTTTATTTTCTACATCACAGATCATCATCAAAGGAAGTTAGGACAGGAACACAAGTAGGGAAGGAAACTGGAGGCAGGAGCTGATACAGAGGCCATAGAAAGTTGCTGCATAATGGCTTGTTCCCCATGGTTTACTCAACTACTTTCCTATAGATCCACCAGCCCAGGGATGGCACCACCTACAATGAGTTGTGCTGTTCCCAATCAGTCATTAATTAAGGACTTACAGCAGTGGCTGCAACCTTCCTAATGCTGCAACCCTTTAATAAGGCTCCTTATGTTGTGATAGCCCCCAACTATAACATTATTTCCATTGCTACTTCATAACTCTAATCTTGCTATTGTTTTGAATTGTAATATCTAATATGTGACCCCAGTGAAAGGGTGGTTCAGCTCCCGAAAGGGTCATGACCCACAGGTTGAGAGCCACTGTACTTAATTGATGCTACTTTCTTTATGCTACTAATACCTTTCTGTGCCCTCTATTGTACACACTATTTTGAAATCATCTGCTCATGCACAGATGGCCCACTATAGATCAACTCATCAAGAGAAGAACCAGTAACTGTCTTCTGTACTCCAGCATTCAGCATATAGGACTAGTGGAACTGAATACACACACACACACACACACACACACACACACACACACACACACAGCCCTACTGCCTCAAAGCTAAGTAAATTTCCCCCAATCCCCAATCTCCATCCTGACCACTCCATCTTGTATGTTTCTGCTAACAGTAAAAAGGAAACCGCTCTTGATAAACAAGTCATTTAAACATCACAAATTATGGAAGCAGAGCTTATGGAGACATGAGGAAAGATTCCTGGGTGCTTTAGTAGGGGAAGGGTCATATTATTGCACAGGAACCATGAATAAAGACTAGCCAGGGTGACAGCAGGGCCAGTCATCAAGTTTCTTGGTCTAAACACTAAACACTCCCACAGTGCTCCAACCTGTGAACACAAGGTTCCTTATTCTGAGAGGCCAGCAAGAAATGTTCCATTTCCTTTTGTGATCCACTTTAAAACCAGCTGGCCATTAGGTCTTTTTAAGTAGCAACCTGCCCTGCCTTGAGTGAAACTGTTTGTCATTTCAAGTGCAACAGTCTGGGTTCATGAACAAATCAGTTATGTCTGCTCTCGAGGTTTAAATGGTACCATTAAGTCCTTCTAAGTATTTCTGAGGGGAGCAAAATGGAGGGAAGGAGAAAGGGAAAGGAAGAGGGAAGGAAGGAGGAAGGCAGAGGTAGATTTAAACAATGCAGTGAAGAAAAAGCTACTGACCTGGAGGAGGAAATGTCAGCCTTCTACTGTTCTCTGGAGACCCCTGTTTTATGAAGTCTACTATCTATGAAATTCAGAAAGGTCTTAGGTATAGCTTTCCGAGGAAGTTGAAGCTTGGGGAAAACAGGACAACTGCCTTTAGCTCCGTTAGCTCACCCTTAACACTGCACAGTACTTCCCCAACAGTCCAGCTGGCTGAAACCCCAACTATTGATTCCAGCTAGGCTGCAGGCAAGAGACTGGAATCTGAAAACATACCCCAGGTAGCCAAGAATACTCCCACTGGCCCTTCAAGTGCTTTGGGAAAAATATTCTTGCCAGGTGAGGACAAGGCACAAGGACACATCTCCCAGACAGTATTATACAAATTTGGGCTCACTGTTTACGAATGGTTTCAACACCCACACAAAGTTCCTCATCTATGATATTAAAGTGCCAAAGAATAGCACCTAAAATCAATGAACCAATATGCCAAGAATCAATTGGAAAGCACTGGGAGTGTAGCTTTGTGGCAAACTATATGCTTAACATGAGCACGGTATCAGGTTCAAACCCACCACCAATGAAACAAACGAACAAACAAAATACTAAATGCCAACAATAAAACACTGTGCAGAAGGGAGGTGGGGAAGTAAGACAAAGGGGAGGGGAGAGGTGGGAAAAGGAAGAAAGAGGGGAAGCGGATGAAGAGAGGGAAAGAGAAAAACAAACCACACCCTCTCAATAGAACATGGACACTATACATCTAGTAATATGCCTTAATGTGTTAGCCCCACATGGGACCTCCTCTGTAACCACACTTTTGTTCATACACCAGTCACCTGGTAGAAGACGCAACACCAGTGGCATATGTGCTTTTACTATTGGATCTCATGTTCACTCCCCCTGGCCATTCACCATAAACAGCACTCAGTCTTCTGAGAAGGCTATGTGTCATTCACTCAAAAAACCTCCTATGCGGGGAGCATCATTCTGAAGGTCTGAAGTGTTCTGCCCTTCATAACCTTTCCTCTACAATTACATTCATTTCCTGGCTACAGCTGAGTTAGCTGACCCCTTCTAAAACAATGACTTTATTACTTTTTTTTTTTTTTTTTTTTTTTTTTTTGCCTTGATTCCGATCACTGTTTGTCCTGAGTTATCAGGTTACTCATCTAGACGGACAGCAGCAACAAATGCCAAAGGACTGATATGACACTCAGTGCTATTCACCCACAAGTTCTGGCCTGAAATCATTCATTCTCAAATAAATGCAGCAGCCAGTTCATGGGGGTGGGGGGAGAGAGGAAAATACAAGTGTAACATTATCATAACCTGAGAAACAATGGCTCTCCAAGTAAGAAAAACAACTCTATCCAGCTAAATACAGAATGGCACATTTTCACTGCCATTAACTCCAGGAAGATTTCAGCTAATTTCACAGAATTTATAAACGAAACCCACTCTGTGAACGTTACATAAGTCACCCCTCAGCTTCTCACTTCCTGCACAGCAATCAATACTTGGAAAGCAGTCAACCTCTTTCTGTGCATGGAACAAAGAAACATTCCAGAGATGCTCTATGCATGCTGAGAAATTCCCACCAAACCCATCTGTTTGTGATTTTTATCTCCCACCTAATTACAGCTGAAATAATACAGTATGATTTACACCCCTTGTTCAAGTGTGACATATCCAATAGATTATTCAATATTAGTTTATCCAGCTATGTCATACTGACAGAAGCACTTAATGTTAATCAGGAGTATGCCTATGTATCAATTTTAAGCCTCACACAGTTCAATGAAATTATCAGGGTTGCAAGACACCATCGATGTGTTTTGATCTATATGTCAAGAGTCATGGGGTATGTGTTAATTTTTCCTTCGTGTTCTTATTCACTGCATCGGATGGGAAAAGAACACAGCTGAGCCTGTGGATCCACTCCACCTCCTCTCTATGGTTTACACACCTAAAGCCCCATCTATGAAGATAGTGCAGTCGGCTGAGGCTGCAACTCTAGTGAACCGGGTCAGTCTGCATGTCCCTGTCCATACAAGCTGCTCAAAGCCAAGCCCTTCTATGCATGAACTTGTCTTCTTGAGCCACCCCTTCTCCCTATGTCCTCCTCTGAGACCCATTTACAAACCTCATACGAAAAGATAAACCTTCAAAGGCTATTCTACCTCAGTTTCAACTTAGCAGGCTATCTCCCTTCTCAGCGTCTGTTTCATTGGCTATAAAACTTATAACTACAATCTATTCTGCTGGGCTATTAAAAAAACTGAACAATGAAGCCCAACTGAAGTGCTAAGCACAGTACTTAAGCACACGGTTAAGAGCTATTAGTTTTTTCTGTTGAGACACGGTCTCACTATGTATTCCTGACTGGCCTGGAACTGTGGAGAAATCTTCAGGACAATATGTTAAGTCCCCAAAAGACAGATATTGTTTGATTCCTATGTCAGCTACTCAGAAGACTGCAATTCAGAGACAGGAACAAAGGAAGGTCCTTTTACCAACAACTGTGTAAAGAGAGAGTAGGGAATTGCTCCTCAATTAGGAGGGTTTTAGGTTTTGTAAGATAAAGAGTTGAGGAAGACTGGCTATACAACCAATGGGGATATAGTTTAAAAACTACACTTCTAGATACTAAAGATTCTAATTTTATACACACACACACACACACACACACACACATTAAATTAATTTTTTAATTTAATAGAAAAGGTATTCTTTTCAGTCTAACTGTAAGTCATGTGTGTTCGTTCACCTGGCATGACATGACCTTTTACCTCACAAATCATAGCAGCTGTGATTATACACTGGAAACCTACACACGAATCGGCCCATGAACAGTCTATGAGGGTTGGAAGGAGTTCAACCTTTGGGTAAAGTTTGCTGGGAGTTGATATAGTCACTTCTAAGTTGTCTGTGATTCTTTAAAGACCCCCTCACCTACACACTCTTCTGGCCTACTCGGGCCTACCTAAACAAATGTGGCACTCACTCACACAGATACACACACATAATTAAAGAAAAAAAATTAATGTTTTTAGAAAAATCTAGTATGTAAAAACAAAGTTGAAATAAGGTAGTTAGCTAGATACACCAGCAGAGCAAAGTTAAATATGGAGAAGGGGGAACACAACACGATAATGCTGTTCATGTGAAACACTTGTAAATGGTCTCACAGCACCAAGGGTCAGGTAGGTGCTTTTTATGAACTCTACAGATGGTGGAGGAAAGATTCAGAGAAGCCATGTTATGAAGCTCAAAGGCCTCTAAGTGGTAGATTGTGATAAAACCCCAGACTCTAGCTCTCATTTGTCTAAAACACAATACAGAAAGATGGAGTGGTCAGAGAAAAATAACAGTCTGAACATTTCAAAACAGACACAGTAGGTAAGTAGACAGCCATCCTTACTAAGGGAGCGGTGACCAAAATGGCTGGTGGACATGTTCTTCCAAACTCAGCTATAAAGAGACATAATATAACCTTCATCCTGACACTGCCCTCCACACCCTGCTGGGTTTGATAGGAGAAGGAGAGTTAGATATGAAAAGCTCTGCCCAAGCATCCTGGTTGCATCACTGGGTGGCACTGTCTCCCAGGTCCCCAGGCATTTCATCCCTGTTTTACAGCACAGTAGATATGACATCCTGTATAGTACTCAACTGCACTGAAGCAACTCAGCATCATGCTCAGGAGTTGTTCTAAATACTTTTATGATCCTTACCTTAAAGTAAGTGTGTGTGTGTGTGTGTGTGTGTGTGTGTGTGTGTGTGCAATGCAAGTGTAAGGTGTTGCTGTTATTTTTAGGTTCATCTTCAGTTCCCACTCATTTAGAGGTATGAATATCTGTGTATCATTTCTTCCCATACTTTCACCTAATACTATACTAACCATGAGCTTTACGGTGAAGATATATAACAAAATGGATTTTATATTACAGTTTCACACATAATTTTCCTTACAAAATCATCATTGTTTCTAAAGAGCATGTAAGGACAAACAAGATGTCTCTCACTTGCAACCAACCAATTTACAGACCGCAAAGGAATTCAAAGACTTTTTGTAGACATATGTCTCTAAAACAAACATTTCAAGCTGGGGAGGTGGCTCATTGAGTAAAGTGCTTGCCACACAAGCATGAGGACCTGAAAGTGGATCCTCCAAACTCACATAAAAGCTGGGCTCAGCAGTGCACCCATGAACTCAGCAGTGAGGAGGAGGGGTATGAAAATGCTGAAAGCTTGCTAGCCAACTAGTCCAGGCAAAAAGGCAAGCTGAAGGTACAATAAGAGACCTTGTCTCAAAAAATAAAATAAAATAAAATAAAATAAAACCATTTCATTGTTAACCTCTGGCCTTCACACATCTCACATATACACATACATACAAACACACTATACATATACACACAAACAATAATAAGCATTTCGTTACTGTTGCTTCTTTTCTGGAACAGGACCAGTTCTTGCTAAGTTGTCCACACTCGCCTTGAATCTCTAGGCTTAAATGATTCCTACTGACCTCAGATTCTCCAGTGGCTAGGACTACAACTGCACACTACCATACTCAGCTTTGCCCCCTTAACATGTGGGTGTTTTTAGAAATGTATTACATAGCACTCTTAAAAATATTACCAAAGCCAAGCCTCCATCCCTTCATCTTCAACAGTAACTTTATTGCCAGAAAAGTCTCTGTGTCATCACAACTCACCGAATAAACACTATAATTTTATAATTAAAATATTTGAAAATATGCCTTATAAGACTTATAAAATTCAATAGTTTTTAACTCTATATGACTGTAGAAATATCAATTCTCCAATAACAACTATTGTCTTCCTCTTTACAATATTAAAGTTAACAAGCAAACATTGTTTATTATGACACTATTCAGAATTGCTGAGACAAGGAATGAACTTAAATGTCCACTGACAGACAGATAGATACATATAACATGGGAGTTTTATTCTATTGCTAAACAAACAGTATAAATCTTTGTCATTTCTAGCAATATAGTTAAGCTTGGAAATTATTGTGTGACCTGAAATAAATGAGAAGGGGAGAGATAAATATTACTTGTTCTCACTCACATGAATAAACTTTAAAAAGATGGTAACATAAAGATACAGAATAGAATAGTGGTGGCCAGAGGCTGAGGAGAAGAATGGGAAGGAGACAAAGAATTAGGTAGTAAGTATAAAACATAGCAGAATTAAGACTCAGTGTTCGACAACCCAGTAAGTTATAGCTACAGTTAACAATAATTTGTAGCTTTAAGAAAGGATTGTGAATGTTCCCAGCACATGTAACAACTGTTGGGGGTGATGGTTATGCTTTGATTATGATTTGATGACTGCAGGACACACATGTGTTGAAATATTTCACTATACCCTGAGAATATATGCAAATACTATGTCGATCAAAAATTTTAAATGTAAATTTAAGAAAACCTGTAAACATGGCTCATGGCACAGTGCTTGTTAAAGACAACTATGCTAAAATGTTTGGAAATTGTGAGGCCATAAATGACAGCAACAGAAAGGACACTGTAAGTAATTACACAGGGCACATTGCCCTAATACTACAGATAGAATAATTGAGCCAAAAAAAAAAAAAAAAAAAAAAAGGCAGTAGATGACAACACTGAACAGGACTTGAGTCCTTCTGCATTCTCTCAGCCCAAGCTACAACCTTTAACTACAGCAGGGTAGCTAGGGTCCTGCAAATAAGACACTGCAGTACAAGACCATACCAGAGTGCACATTCTGCAAAGCTGAAACTGTGCTCACACACCACTGTAACCTCAGAGCCAACAAAACACACTGGCAAGAGAACATATGCAACAAGTAAGTCGAATAAATAAAAACAACTCCGTTCATTACTCATCAAAGACCTAAACTCCAGCCAACCAATTCATTGAGATGTCTCTATTGCCGAGGGTATGAAGCAGGGGAAGGAAGCAGGACAAACGCAGAAGAGCTGGAAACATTTGCCTTTGCAGGGAGAACCTCAACCCTCAAATGCTGGCTCCCATTCTAGGTACCAGTTCACCCAGCTAACATCTGTACTGTGCAATCTAAAAAGTTCGCAGAGGGTCTGAAGAATCCCCTCTGTATTTGGAGAAGCACTTCTCTTGAACAATTTGGTTTCAAAATCTATGACGACCCTCTCGGTCCTATAAACAATCAAAACTTCCCCTCAGCCCAGCCTCTGTACCAGGACATCAAGAAAATACAAAGCACAGAAAGACAATCCCACAGACTGCCCGACAGGACTGAACTATTTAATGCTGTCATTCTAACTGACTGGATCAATAGACAATGAAGAACAACAGCCATCCGTGGCCCC
Source organism: Arvicanthis niloticus (assembly GCF_011762505.2). NCBI lineage: Eukaryota > Metazoa > Chordata > Mammalia > Rodentia > Muridae > Arvicanthis > Arvicanthis niloticus. The sequence goes on from NC_133432.1 coordinate 22,712,853, forward strand.
CACAGCCAGTCACCACCTTAATAATAAGCAGTGTGTTTCAATTCCAGTCACAGCCTCGACAGCCAGCCAAACACACCACTCGAAGAAGCGGTGCGATGGAAGATACAGCCCTTAAATAGCTCTATGTTGCCAGATGATGGCACACTGGATCTGATACAATTCTCCCAGCCAGAGAATCAAGGCTACACCTCAGAACTGGTGCCTGGTTCCTTTCAGAGCAGTTCGGGGGTATTTCCAGGCAGCTGAAGCATGCATTTATTACCCTTTCAAGTCAGAGATTATTTTGACCCATGAACTCCAGTATGTCAAATGGACCCAAGCCAGCATAGAAGAAGGAAAAAGCAACTCAGCATTCAGTCTTTCAGTTGGTTGTCCAACTGTGAAGAAGGAATCAGCATACTCCTGGAAGATTTATCTTACCTGGAGTTATGTACCAGCATTATCTAGGAAGTGCTCCTCATCAGGAGTCAAGCAACAATGCTACAGGTATACAAATCAAGGTTTCTGCAGCTCAGCGTCCACTTCTTTCTGCCATAAAAGGTAATTAGAGGATGCCTGGCCATTATTTCTGAATTAGTAGGAATTCTTTGCATGTAGGAGTTAGGTCTCTGGCCTCTATGAGTCCCTCAAGAAAGCAAGCAATGGTCTGGAAAGAAACAATGCAAGTGTGTAAGGAGAGCTTCTCTGTGGAGCGTGCAATTACAAGCCCCCTACTCGTATGATAAAATAAGTCCTAGATTAAAAAAAAAAAAAAATCCCCAATGAGATTGTTTAAGTCTGGAGTTAGTGTAAGTGGATTTCACACAGAATATAATTTGTGTATTTTAGCCAAGTTTTTAACTGATGAAAGATAATTAGCAACTTCATGAAAGGAAAAGGTGGTTTTGATTTTGTTTTCTATTAAAATAAACACTTTATTTTTATTTCGTTTGCTAGGCAAGAAATCAAAACTGCAAATATGCAAGCAAACTTTAAAAGCCTCTGTTTATACTGTGTTCACCTTAATAATGAAAGGCAAAGTAAACCACAGAGCCTGGAGAGACGCTCAGCAATTCATAGCCCAGGCTGCTTTCCTGAGGGACTGTGTTTAGGTTGCAGCCCACATATCAGGAAGCTCACAACCTATGTAACTTGAGCTCTAGGGGATTCAACGCCCTCTCCTGGTCTCCAAAGACACACTGCACACTGACATTGACATACACATGGATGTAATTTTAAAAGAATCATACAAATCAGAGATATCATGCCCTTAAGTATGAGATTAAACTTCTCAAAGCTTTTCTCAACTTGGAAATAAGATCTTTATATGGAAAGTGAATAAAACAGTCTTTTAAAGCTCTACCATGATGTAACAGGCTTACTAAAAGGAAAAAAAAAAAAAAGTCTCACTCAGAAGAGCATTTTATCTGCAGGCACTGACTCTCTACAGTACAATGTGCCTGGACAAGGATGGCATCAGTATTTGAGGCCCCGATCACAAATTACTAAAGGCATGTTTCTCAATTGTCTAAGGACAGAGTATAACAAGTAAGTATATGAGTTCACAAAGCAGACTGATATTAGGCCTTGGGGAAATTATCTCTTGTTCTGGAATTCATTTTTTCCATGTCCTAAATGGAGAAGGTAGGAACTAACCCTTGTATGTCTTCCCTGTGGAGCCAATAAACAACTGCTTACAAGGTGTTTACTGACACTCTCTAAGTGTCCTTGCCATCATCAGCTTCATGTATACTTGCATTTCCTGTTGTTCTCAACTGGTGTAATTAACAGTGTGGCATCAAGGTATAAATCAGGAAATAGCAATAGTGGGATGGGCATCTAAGTTGGACTGAGTCTATATTAGGATGCCACCGCCCCGCCACCACTGCTGCTGACACTGCCACTTCTGTTGACTTCTTACTAGAAAAGCCAACAGCCTGACCTCCCTCCTTGTACAGCTCAGAAGAGCAAACAAGAAAAAGAAAAGAGCCTCCACAGTTGAGACAAGTAAAAGACAGTTTTTAAAGGGACATAAAAAGGTCGAAAATCGTAAGTCTTTTATCCAGTCCTGTGTCTATGAGCTTTACTAAAGTCTTAAAAACCCTTTGTTCACAGTTTCCTGGCATGTTTGCCCTGGAAGGAATGCTGGTCATTCTGCCATCGGGAGATTTAGATATGATTCAGACTCCTTGGAAAGGGGAACCACCTATAGCTTATCATGAATTCCCCTCCTAAAAACACAGCCTAAGCCAGAAAGTTCAAGGTATAATCCAAGACCAACCCAAGTGTTGAATACCAGCACAGGCTAGCCAATCCAGCCACTGAAGAGGAAGAGCAGCAGCAGCAGGAGGAGGAGGAGGAGGAGGAGGAGGAGGAGGAGGAGGAGGAGGAGGAGGAGGAGGGAGAGGAAGAAGAAGAAGAGAAGGAGGAGGAGGAGGAGGAAGAAGAAGAAGAGGAGGAAGAGGAGGAAGAGGAGGAAGAGGAGGAAGAGGAGGAAGAGGAGGAAGAGGAGGAAGAGGAGGAAGAGGAGGAAGAGGAGGAAGAGGTGCTGTCAACCTTACTCGGATGCTAGCTACCTCGGATATCTCTAGATCAATCTATTTTTATACAGAGTCGGGCTGTATTTGCTAGGAGACTATTCTTGCATGTCGAGTATTGGACTATGCCAACATCTCAGTACCTGGCTATCTCTCAGCTTTTAGAACCAGTTCACATACTGCCTCAAAAACTAACACTAGGTTAAGTTTTTCACTGATAAGGAAAAGAGTGATCTATTTGTCCTCTGACATCCAAATTCTTGCTATGACACCATACACTCACCCCAACCCAAAATAATTAATAAAAATGTAAAAGCAGTTTTTAAATAACACAATGCAAAAACTATAAAGCCCATGAAACTGCATCAACAGATAAATAGTAGAAAACTCGTGTGTATTTCCCATTCCTTTCTCCACATAATTCAAAGGGATCTCATCTAATTTCAAGAAAGGAGATGTAACAGATAATTGACAAAACCTTGCCCAGACTCTTACCAACAGGTAAAACACCATACAGAGACTTGGCTAGCTAGATGAACAGGAAATAAAGTGAAATCATAGGTAGTTTACCAACCAGCAAGTCTCTAAGGAAGTAGCAATATCACTGTCCATCCACCAAACATGATTTTCTGCAAACCTGTTGAAACAAGAAAACCTCATTCCTGGTGGATTGTGTTCCTTGTTATCCTTAGAGTGAGAGACCTTTGTGTGGTTTACACTCAAGAGCCCCAGGACTTAACCTAATGTTGTACTCTCAGCAGACTGTGAAAAGGCATCTGCTGAGTGGGCAGGAAGAGAGCAGAGAAGAAAAGAAATCAAGGTAGAAGAAAGGAGAAAGTAGGGATTCATAAAGTGTCTTTTCAGAGAATCTTTGTACAAACTGGTAAATCCAGGCCACATCTTTTTCCTAAAATGGAAACAGCAAAATTTTCAGACTCTGAGCAAGCCTAGCTAGTCCTTATTCAATCATCCAGTAATACCTACAGGCTCTGCATTCAAACCAAATAATAAAAATAGCCACCCCCCCCCCAAATGTGTCTCAAGGTTGAGGAATACGGCTGCATTGGTAGACTGCTTGTAAACCTAACATTCTTAGATGTAGAGGCAGAATTGAAATTCAAGGTAAAACCTTGGCTAACAAATGAATGAATGTGAAGCTATCCTGAGCTACACGAGACCCATCTCAAAAAGAAAGATTGAAAGTTGTGGTATCCCTTAATATATGAAACGTCTCTTTGCTATAAAATGCATTTGCACAGTACCTACAAGTGTTAGTCATGTAAGTAATCTAGAGCTTATTCAAAATGAACAGGATGACATGAGGAATGGATTTTGCCATTCACAGGAAGGTCTTATATCAGTGTTTCATTGATACACAGGGTAAAAGTATGTCTGATCACTCACTTTGACAGGCAGGCTAGTTTATATGCCTAGCATGTTAGGATGCCAGAGGCACCAACATTATACACAGATAAGAAGACCCAGTTAAGAGTAGAATGCATGGTGATTATTGGCCTAACCTCACCATGAATAACATAGGAAATATGCTCTATTTCATACTCAAAGTACTCATCACTAGAAAGCAAGCCCTGTAGAAGGATACCATTTTGTTGTTGTTTGGTTTGGGCTATTACATTTTTGAGACAGGATCTCAAATATCAAGTCTAAAGTATCTGAGGCTTAAGACCAGCCAGAACTTCTAACCTTCCCGTATCTGCCTTCCAAGTCCTAGGATCCAAGACATACTTCCCCCACACCTAGTTTATATTGTACTAATGACTGAACACAGGGCTTCATGCATGTGTGCCAGGAAAGCACTCTACCAACTAACCCATATTCCCAGCCAAGACATACATTTTTTATTGGTATTATTCAAAGCTAAGAAATCAAAAAGGATGGCAAAAACATGAAAGAGATGATAAAGGTAAAAACACTGGAGCTTCCTGGTTTGGAAGAGGAAGCAGATTTCATTAGTGGCTTCAAATACACAAAAGGCTTTCATGAGGTAATCCTCTATGTTTCCACAGTTCTCCTTTCTGAGCGAGGTTTAGGCATTTCCTTCTATTGACTTCAGAGATGCCTTCCTCAAGTCAGAAGTGAATGCCAATATTTTGCTTGCTGCTACATAAGCAAGGGCTTAGCATTCCTAAAACACACAAATAGTGGTTTCCTCCTTCTGAGCAGGCTGTCTGTAGGCATTTCTTTCCCACCCTCTAATTTTTCCTCTGCCTTTGTTAGAACTGTAAGCACATCTGCAAAAGACTAAACATGACACTGTAAATGACTGTCACTTCTTTCTTCTGGGTACTTGGCAGCCTGACTGCAGAAGCCGGATGGCACCCCAGCCTGTCACACAAGGTATCAATTGTGTGGGCAGCCACTTACCCATCCATACCTACCTGTCATGCACTCACAATGCCAGCTTTACTTATCTCTACTCTGTGACTGCTGGGGAGAAAACACAAGATAGCTGATGGGTTGGCAAAAACCATGGTGTCTGCTTTGGGGGCAGAAAAACACCAAGAAAGCACTATGACATCTAGGAATCGCCATGTATAAAAGATGGCATCATAAAATTTGTAGTGACGTACCTTGCCAGTATCTTAGCCATCACTGTCCCTCCCAACTGTAGTTCACATAAATGAGTGATTTGCCTGTATGGATGTCTGTGTACCATATGTGTGCAATGCCTGAGAAGGCCTGAAAAGAGTGTCAGATCCCTTAGACCAAGAATTATAAACATTTGTTAGCCATCATGTAGGTGGCTAGAAATCAAGTTTCGATCCTCTCAAAGAGCAGTCAGTGCTCTTAACCACTGAGCTATCTCTCCAAACCCTAGTGATCACATTCTTTATGCTAAATAACCAAAGTACCCAGCCAAGCAAAAAACAAAGTTCTAGCCACATTCTCAGGCCTCGTTCTACACAGTGCTTCTCAACCTTCCTAACACTATGAACCTTTAATAGAATTTCTCATTGTGGTGACCCCCAACCATAAAATTATTTTCATTGATACTTCATAATTATAAATTTGATACTATCATGAATCATAATCTAAATATCAGTATTTTCCAATGGTTTCACACCCCCTATGAAAAAGATCATCCAAGCCCCCAAAGGGCCGAGTTGAGAACCATTGATTTATCAGAAGTGTAATTATTAATAATCAGGAACATCTGACAGACAGGAAATAGAAGCCCCAATGTAATTAGCAAGGGTTTCCCACAGCTGTCTTCACCAATATGTTATCCTTGGCGATACCCCAGGTCATCCCAGGACAAATAACAAATAACATCAGAGTCATAAAATTAAACAAAAAAAAGCCACGCGGAAGAGCTTTATATCTTAACTTCAACAGCTAAATGGTAAAGAAAATAATGTTCGTTAAGATCTTTCTCAGAACTCAAGCTTCATGCTTAGGAAAATTGCTGAGATTCTGGCAAAGGTGACTTCTTTTCAATAGGCTATGCTACAAAATCTAATAAGTAAGCCCAGGATGCCACAAAGCTTCTTGCCATCTTGGCCTCAGGCACTTACCATGAATACCCACTTCCTTGACAGTTTTCTGAATTCACAAACTAGAAAGAGTGGTTTAATAAAATGAGGCTAGCAAATCTTTTATGCTACACAGGTATCAGCTCCAAGCCTCACCTCAGCCTGATGTCTCCCAAACCACTTGATGACCCTGTCACTTCACTTAACCTTCCTTGGTCTTTAATCCCTCAGGTGAACAACTAATTGTCTCCCCTTGTCTCAGGGGGAATACTGAAAGAGGTCACTATTAATAGACCAATCCTTGCAAAGTTAATGTAAAATCACTACAGAGGACTGTGTTCTGGGAGCCCCGGTGTGTTTTCATGGGAAGAGAAAAGGTTGGGGCTGAATAATCACATCTGAATGCTGACTCTACAACTGACAGCTGTTCAAGGGCCTCCAATAAGATAAGATACTATCCGTTGAACCTCTGCTTCTGTCGGCAAAATGGTGAGGCAGGCTGCCTTCCCCTCCCTGCACTTCTGAGGGGCAGATGAGCTAATATATGCAGGAAAGTTAAAAGTCCCTGGCACGAAGCAGGCACTCTATGTCAGGTCCCTTCACACATGTGAAAGTTCTTGCAGCTTCTCCCTGACACCTTCAATGGCAGTGACCTAGAAAAGCCCACACAACCTCCCACCTGAAATCTCCTGATACTGCTGTTCAAGGCTCCTCCCAGCTCCACTTCCAGCCTCTGCCTTGACTTGAACTATTCTTGCTACTTCGCATCCTTCACTAATCCCTACCTTCTACTCAGCTAAAACCAAAAGCTTCACAGAGACAGCGGCTCTGGCAGATTTCATTTCTTCCCTCCCCAGCTGTCCAAAGACACGTGTCATCTCCACTCCTTTGCTGTAAGGGCTCTCCACACAGTACTGAGGTCAGGACAGGGAAAGGCAGAGACCACAGGCCTGCCTGACCTTGGGCAGCACCTGACTCCAGTTTAATTACCCATGATGTCAAGGGGGACGGAAGAAAAGGTATTCTACTCAGAGCTGCACAATAGACAGGTCCAGAATGATCTCACCAAAGGTCACTGAAAAAGACCGTCACAACTGGAACAAAAGTAAACAGGCCACTGTTACTCTGTCACAGGAAAATCAACCTATGATAGGAAAAGGCCCATAATACAATGGTGTTCACCACCTGTTCACGCGCCTGCAGGCCTAGAGCTATAGAGTTCAGTGAAACCAGAGCCAGCTCGTCTCACCTTCTTGGTATGAGCTCCTCTAGCTTTAGCTGGAGACATACCTTCCTATTAAAGACAATTTTCCTAAATACCTTCTGGCAAAACAACAGAACTGACTGGATGCAGGCTGCTATTCACTCACAATTTAAAGACACCACATGGTTCAGGAGCACCGTGATACTTGGAAGGGAGTCGCATCAGTGACACCTACAATGAAGCCCCACAGAAGCCCAAGCTATCAGCATTTCTATTCCATAGACAAGAAGACACGAGAAGGACATTCTACTAGCCAAAGGAGAACCTAGTTCTCTGCTGAGACCCTGAGTCTCGAGTCCCAAATGATCACTGAAGAAAAGAATTGTCGCTGAACCTCTAACTAAATGCCAGAACTAAATGGCTTCTAGACTCACTCTTCTCTTCCCCTTGACTGAGCACAAGAAGACTGGCTGACAACAACCCTGAACTTGCTGCCACAGGTGGGAAAATTTCCATGTGACATATATCCAGTTGCACCCAGAGACCATAGGGAGCCAGGTGAACTCTGCAAGGAAGGGGAAGGAGATCCCTTTCGGCACCTCTCCTGTGCCAGGCACTTCACACTGCTCTAGGAGTCATCCACTTAAGTTTCTCAACTGGGAGGAAGCTACTACCCGCCCCAATTTATAATTATAAAAGCCTGGACAGTCCAAGAAGCAGAAAAACTTGGCCCTGGCCATTCAGTAGAGCCTGTATCTAAACCCTATATATTTCTACATTCTGTTTATTCCAAGCAACACAAGGATCTTGGTCAGAAAACTGAGCTTACTGTAGAAAGATATACCAAACACACAACTCTAAAAGGTTACACTCTCACCTAAAACATAAAGAGCAGAGACTCAAGATCCAAGCTCACTGACAATCTGAGATATCCCTACTTCCTCTCTGAGTCCCCTTGAGCTCCTCCAGTGTTATGGCCTTCAAAAATGTGTATCAATATCTTATCTCCCTTCTCAATGAGAAAGAATGCCTCCCACCTAAAAGTCATATTTTTCCATGAGTGATCTGAAGAACAACTGGAGAGCAAGAGAACTCATGAAATTGACAGTTTTCCATTTTCTCAAAGATTAATTCACTCAAGAGTCAACCACAGTGTCACAATTTCAAAAACCATTCATTTTTAACCCAACAATTATCTAGATCAAAATAAGTCTCATACCAGACTCTGACCTTAAATACTGAGTGCAAGAAGCATTGATTAAAAGCCTTAACTTATCCTTTTATTGGCAAACACATTCAGGGGCAGTAATTCATGGCATCTGATTCAGAAATTAGATACAGAGTTAACTGCAGATTGATTAGTACTTACTATAAAAAGAAAAAAAAAGAAAAAGACTAATACTGATACTATTCCTGGCTCAGTAAGTGACAGCCCTGGCTTATACCCCCATGACAAAGGGCTAAGAGAGACACTAGTCCCATCTGTACAACGGGAACCTGGACAAGACCACACTGTGTTCTGACAAATGCTGCCTTCTCCCAGTGGAAGAACACAGCCAGAGCCCATCCTAACATGCTCACTCTCCCAGAAGTCCACATCATCACTCTAATAAAAAATACCACTTCAAGGGAAGACCACCAGATCAGCTCAAAGGAAAAGCTCCAGAGAAGCACAGGGCACTGCCTGAGCTCTCAGGAGGTGAAATTTCACATCACTAGACAGGATCAGGTTGGAATATGGAAAATAGCACCTAGAGTGACCATAATGGTTGAAAAATATATCTTTAGTCAGTGTAGTTGGTGCCCCATACCCTCAGGCTCTATATGCAAAAATTTAACCAAACAAGGATTTTTAAAAATTCTATGAACCTGTGACTGCACTAAACATATACAAACTATTTTCTTATCATTATTCCCTAAACAATGTATTATGACAGCTATTCACGCCATTTACATTCTATTGGGTAATGTAAGTAATCTGTAGATAATTTAAAATACTGCATAAGCCCTGTATAGGTTGCATGGAGACACCAGGCTGCTTTATGCAAAGGTTTTGGGCATCCTTAATATATGGATATTCGAGGAGTGATAATGGTAGCCTGAATCCAATGCCCAAGGGACACCTGAATGTGAGAAGAACTTTATGGAAATTGAATAATACATCTAATTCCTCCAGCTCCATGAGGAGAAAAACCACTATACTTACAAATGTCCAAGACACAAATGGAGAGGATCCTAGAAAGACTGAGCCAACTCCTGGTAGCCACCCCTTTTGATAAAGACAGGGTTTGAACTGAAAAAAAAAATGGGTTTCAGACTACTACAATCCTAAGTATTACACTGAACTTCTTATGTATGACTTCCTCTGGCAATACATTTACAGGTGCAATCACCTGAACAAGCACCTTTTGTATATCACTTCCTATGTGACCAAAAAAAAAAAGAAAAAAGAAAAAAAAAAAGAAAAAAAGCATGCATGATAAGATGCAATCCTGCATGCTGTATCTTCCAGCCAAGACTTGAAGCATAGGGTAAAAATTCATCTTTTTGCCCGTCCTTCCTTCAGTCACCCACAGATTCTCCCTTTGTTCCCATCCATAGTCCTATAAAATAGCATGTGCAGCAATTTTCTTAAAGGCAGTTCAGGGGCTGGAAAAGTGGTTCAGTGGTAAAGAGCACTTGCTCTTGCAGAAGACCTGGGTTCCATTCTATTAGGCTTGTTGCCTAAGGGTGTATATGCAATGCCCCAATAGGACACATGTCTAGTGTGCCATGGTACTTTATAAAGAGGCTTAGAGACTGGTTTGGGAACCCAGGACAAGGGTCTGAAGTGCATATTTTACATATCAAAGAGAAGTGACCTCCCGGTTCTCCCATCATCCCTCAGTTCCCACCTGGCATACCCTGCCTCTAACCCTGAACTTTCCAGCTCAGGGGCTGAACTGCTACCTATATAATCCAGACATTTTGTGTGTGTCTATCTCCCTCTCTCCCTTCTCTCCCTCCCCGCCCCCCCATGCGCCTCTCCTTCCCCATTCTCCCCCATGACAACTTCCCTAGTCTCCCATGAACTGTGAGACCTCTGACAAACAAGTACTAGAATTCAAATCCCTGTTGTCTCTGGTCTGTAAATAAAAGCAACCTTTCTTTGTGAGGTATCTAATGAGGTACTGCTGCTGGAAGGATGGCTCGTTAGCATAAGACTGGCCTTCTCACTCAGGTCATGGTTTGTCCTACTTCCTACCATGCACTCTCCACAAGAACAAGGTCCATCTCCAACTATATCACCACAGCTTAAATCTGAGTCTTATCAGAATTGGGGTGGGTGGGTGGGAGGTAGCAAAGAAACTCAGAGGAGTGCTCAAAGATTGTTCCAGTCTAATGAAATGGTATGAGGTATTCCCAGGATTCCTTGTGAACTCCTCTATCCCTGGGATCTACACTCTAGATGGTTCTCAAGCTGTCTGTTCCACCAGCCCCTGCAACCCAACTCACAGAATCAAATGTAGCCCTTTTCCTCCTGCAGCTCTCTGCCTCCTCCTTTCCTGCCTGCAATGCCAGGGTGGTTTTTAAAACAAATGAGAATGGCACTCAAGAGGCAAAATGAATTCACTTAGCTCTGCACTACCCTCTCCCTTGCTGTTATTTATTTTTGTGTATTTCACTAGAAGCAACATTTGTCAACATGGCAGCAGAGAAGCCGCAAGCTAGAGAGAACTTTTTTTTTTTTTGTATAAAAACAAATAACTTACGCAGTACAGGAGCGGTTTTGAATAAAGCTGCCATATGAAAGGCCAAACTGGTGAGCTCCTGTGTTGTCTTCAGCAGCTGTTTTAGCACCCAAAGAACCAAATGTGGAGGGGCAGAAAAAGCTCAAATGGCTATTTACAAGAACAGTTGGAATGCAACTGCATGGTCCAGCTACAGTCAAAACAAGACAGGAAAGGGAGCAAGGCAAGGCCTACAAGATGTGAGATGAGAATGTGCATATAATAAATAATGGGACATGTTTCTTTAGAAGTAGATAAAAACATCCTGAAATTGACCATGGTGGTATGTGCCCAACTATGTCTGTAGTACTAAAAGGCACAGACCTATACACTTTATGTGGGTGAATTAAATTCATGAAGTTAGAATTTTAAAGGCATTAAAGATGACAGGAAGAGTCATAGAAATATGCTCTCTAGGTAGGAACTGTATACTGATTGGTATACTGAATATGTTATACTGTACATACATGATAATCCTCCTGCCTCATTCAGAGGTATCAAATATCCATACAAGCAAAAGAAAAGCTTCAGAAAGACAAAGACTGGTTCATCAGTACATTATCAAAGCCAAGAGCTAAGCCATGTACGTAACACCTTTCTGTAACACAGCGTTCAATGAATGAGTCACTGAGAGACGCTTGTTACTCCTGAATGACCTAGATAAGATAGTACATGTCATTTTAAATTGACATGAACTTAAAATGTTATACTAAAATTCATGATTCTGTACAATAACTAAAAACAATAATTTTTCTTAAAAGTTCACCTATAGACTGGTCATTGCTTTTATCCTTTTATTACCAGTAGCATTGCTGGCAAGGTATCTTCTAAGCCCATACAGAATACTCAAAATCCCATTTATTCTGGAAAAAAATGGCATGCACCATGCAAACTGCAAGATTACTTTTTCTAAACCCACACAAATATTATTTCTTCCCTGGAATGTAATTTCTAATTTACAGCTCCAAAATATAATCTATATTTGAATTTGCATAAAACTCAACAGACCTGCAGCAAGATATTAAATTTTGAATTTGCATGCAAGAATGGTCATGTAATATTAGTCTAGCCAGAGAGATCGTGTCTGTAAACTTGAGAGCTTGCGGATGTAATGAGAAGAAAAATTGTACACTCCAATGAAAGCAAGTTGATTAAAATGCTCGGGTGCAGTCATAACGGTGCAGAGGGGCAGAGTGCACTTCAAATTTCATAGAATAAGTTCTGATAACATGACATTCACTGCTCCCAAGCAGGGCAATGGGACACCCTGGACTTACTCCATCTCTAAATACAACAGTGAGGCAGGGCAAAAGGTACTTTTTTAAAGGCGCCTATCTGATCCTAAACACTCATAGGAGTCTTTTGAATTTAAGAGATACAGTCTAAGCAGTGGTTTATACCATCTGGGATGGTACTCATCACCTGTATAGTCCAGCCTGTGCACTATATGTGTGGACAGAGTTCCTTGCTCTCTCGACCACCACTAGCTTGCAGAGGAAAGTGTAAAGCTATGTGTTCTAAAGCAACAGGAACTATGAAAACATGTATAAAGACTGGACCATGGAGAACCAGGATTTTGTCCTCAAGAAGCAGTGAGTTCAGATCTTTGCAAAAGGTACTGTTTAAAAATATAGGACAACACCAGGCATGGGGAAACATGCCTTTAATTTAAGCAGGCTTATCTCTGTGAGTTACAGGACATCCTGGTCTGCAAAGTGAATCCAGGACAGCCAGGGCTCTGTTCAATGGGTATGGGTGTGTGGGGGTGTGTGTGTGTGTGTGTGTGTGTGTGTGTCAACAGCCAAAAAATAACTAAATTTTCTGAGAGCTTATTTATATTGTTTATGACTTGTTTGTAAATATTCTAAGCAATAAATTATTTCAAAAAGAATTCTAGAGCCAATTGGGGTAGTTCAAACCTATAAGATCAGCTGCATTCAGGAAGCTGAGGTAAAGATTATCATGAATCTCTGGCCAGCCTGGGCTACATAGCAATTATTAGGAGAACCAGGAATACATGATTAGACCTTCTCTCAAAAACAAAGCACAAGGTAGGAGAGATGGCTCACTGGTTAATAGCATGTACTGATCTGCTCAGATTCAGTTTTCAGCATCCACTTCAGATAGTTCATAACAACCTGTAACTCCAGCTCCACAAAACCTTCTTCTGGCCTCTTCCCACATCTGCATATGGACTCTCTCAAAAATTAAAAATAAATCTAAGACTCAAAAGATAGAATCCTGGTGTTACATAAATGTTTGAGGCCAGCCTGGTCTACAAAGCAAGTTCCAGGCCAACCATGACTACAGAGTAAGACCCTGTCTCAGGGTGGGAGTGGGAAATACATATATGGGGCTGGAGAGATAATAGTTAAGATTACTTGCTGCTCTTACATAATACCTAAGCTCAGTAGCCAGCATCTAAATCAGGCAGCTCAAAACCACCTGTAACTCCATTTCCAGGGAGATCCAATGCCCTCCTCTGCCTTCCACAGTTATTTGTATGCATGTGTGTGCATGCATACAAACACATACACACACTTAAAAGTAAAACCTCTTTAAAAATACAAGTACCTCAAACAACTAAAGAAAAGTGGGTAACATTTATGTCTATACGACATCATAAAAGACGTGGTTTATGGATTATAAATAATTACACTTAACCACCTGCTTCAAGAGGATTTGTGAAATGTGTTCTTACATAACCTCACAGCCACTCCCTGTAACAATAAATATGGTTAATCTTCCCATAGTGAAGAAACTGGGTCTTAGGTAAGTTAGCTTTGCACACACATATATGAACTAGGAAGCAAGAGATCCCACATATGACTCAGTATTTTGTCTATTATCAAAACAAATCTCAGTGAAATCAGTTCCAAGATTATCAGACAAATTCAGTGAGAGTATAGGCACCCCAATGAAGACAGGGGATCTCTCCCACCTTTCTAGTATGAGAATGTACCAGCCAGTCTTCTGTAATGAATGAGATTCTAAAGACTATAATCTAAGATGAATATTAGACTTGGAGGAAGGTTTGAGAGACAAGCCTGACTAAAGAAGCTTGCAAATGTATAAATGATGTCTAGAAGATGGGTAACATGTCTAACCAAGCCAACTACCCAGGGCTCTTGAAGAGGAACCATACAACCAGCACCTCCCTAAAACAGCATAACCCCTAACGACATTCTAAATATTAGTCCTTAAACCCACAAGTAGGTGTAGTCCTCACCCCTCATCAAGGAAACTTCTCTTTGCAACAGATGGAGACCATTACAAAAAACCACAATCAGTCAAAATGCAAAGTAGTGGAGCCTGGTTCCAATAGCTACATCTAGAAAATGACTCCTGCACCTAAGGGCCAGGGAAGAGTTCAGAAGAGAAGATTAAGAACAAGAAGATCAGGAGTTTGCTGTGAGACTATGTCCCCTAGTAATGTCATTAATCTGCACCATTAAGTTTCACCAGTACAGTGGCTACCTAAACACTACCTGAACAAGGACAGCAATAATAGCCATGCCAAAGTGGATAGGGAAAGAACATAAGGCCTCAACACTACACAAGAACTACAGGCAACCAAAAAATCCTAAGAGTATGGGAATTATCCATGAAAGAAGACACTAAATCCTCAGCCCTGAAAACATATACAGACCAAACATGTTTTATTTGCAATTATATATGTATACACATATACACATATGCATGTAACAACGAAAAAGAAGTCATGAATCTGAAAGAGAGTAAAGGAAGACATATGGAAGGGTTTGGAGGGGGAAAGAAAAAGAAGGAAATGATATAATTATATCATACTCTCAAAAATAAAAGGAAAAATAAATATTGGGTTGAGTTTAAGTTAGGGGTAGGGATGAAGGTGTGACCATGGTTAGGGTGGTCATTTGTATTGTTCAACTGAGTTTTTAGGTACGTTTCAAGAGTAACTAGTTCAAGAAAATGTATACATCTTTAAAATTACACCAAAATGGAAAGCTGGAAGCTGTAGTAAGTACTAACTGGTCAGAAAATGGTAGTGCTAAGGTTCTGATAGGTTATTTCTCCACTGCTGGTGAAATGAGCCAGTTCAAGTCAGATTAGATTATAGTAAAGGCAGGTTTGTTGGGAAGCTGCTCTCTGGTGGGCAATTCACTGTCCCCAAGGTAGGAGACTAGGGAAGTTGTCGTGGGAAGTGGGTGGGGGTGAGACAGACAGACAGACAGACAGACAGACAAAATGTCTGGATTATATAGGGAGCAGTTCAGCACCTGAGCTGGAACGGTCAGGGTTAGAGGCAGGGTATGCCAGGTGGGAACTGAGGGATGATGGAAGAACCTGGAGGTCACTTCTGCTTTGAAATGTAAAATATGCACCTCAGACCCTTGTCCTGGGGTCCCGATTCACAAAGCACCATGGCACACTAGACATGTGTCATACCGGGGCATTGCATATACACCCTTAGGCAACAAGCCTTCAAAACACATACATTTAAATTAAGTAAGACTGAAATGCTCCAGCAATCTGTGTGATAAGCAATTGCCACCCCCATCCACTGTTCTCCTCCTTGGCCTCTGCCAAGGAAACCTTTCCAAGGAGGCTGACAGTCATCCAGACAGCAAGCGTTACTTTTAAACAACACCTACCCCCACCCAGAATAAAAGCCTTTTCTGCACAGCCACACCTCAACTCTGTACACTGCAATCTTATTGAAAGATGCTTTTGATTTAGGTGTGTTTTGTCAAGAATTTTTAATTATATTTTACAATTGTGTCTCTTCTTTCAACCCCCTGACGCTTCAACCATGCTGCCTCAGAAAATTAAATGAAGATAAGCTCTTGTCAATCAGAGCTGGCATCTCTCCCTGCCCCAGCCCCACTACCAGCCTCCTCTGGTTACTAGTCCCAAATGCTGCCAATCAAGAGGAATTCTTGCATACCAGTTGTCATTCACTCCTGTCGAAATGATGCTGGTCAGACTTCATTAAGAACAATGTCCTGATCAAAAGCTACAGAACACAGAAGCAGCAGCTGGTCTCCTATAGCTAATATCTGGCACAATTCCCATTTCTAGAGGAGGTAAGCAGGGTCAGCTGTACCTTGCCAGGATCAAAGAGACAGGCAGCAAGTTACATTCCCAGTATGTTTCATGCTGCTATGAGCTCTGTGTCTTCTGCCCATCTGCCCCCACCTCACAGACCCACTAAAGTCTTGGGCTTTCTACTAAGTCTTCTTAGGCAGGATGACAACCGGGAGTTTAGCAGTCCTCTCTTTCATTAGCTGGTTATGCCACCAGGGAGTAAAGCCAAGCTGCTTATTTGTTTCTGATCCTCCAACAAGCAGGCTCAACCCTTCCTCTCACAGCACACACAGGCTTATGAATTCACAAACTACTTTTCTGCACACCACCTAGACAACATCTACAACCCTAAAAACAAACCATGTGTGTCAAAGAAATATAAAGTACACACGTTTTATCTCAATTAGCTTAACCCAAAGGCTTATTTTCATCTATATTAGACAGTAGTGAATGTTAACAACGGTTGCTTACACAGAATAAATGAATAAAGATACAACAATAATAATGATACGAAAAGCCAATGTTTAAATAGTATGTTTCTATTAAGTGTAGAATTTGGTTCAGTTGTTTTCTCATAACTTGCAAAACTCCCTGGTACATAGATGGACTATTCCATCTGCCCCCAGGAGGACTACAGAAAGCTGTACGCCCAAAATTCACCATGCCAGGCCTTCCCTGCAACCCCAGATGTGTGTCACCACATGAGGAACCTGAATGTATCAACACACAGGTGCAAATGACTCAGACGTGGGCCACTCACATCATAAGAGGTATTTACCGGGGTTCAGAGTGAATCAGAAGTTCAGTTATTAGTAACAGAAGTGGTTATTTAAATGTATGATTTCATCCTAATTAAAGCTAATGGGAGAGAGAATTTGCATTTAGCTGCCTAGTAAATAGCTCTGCTATTTCACTTTTAGTATGTGAAAGATATTAACTAGATACAGTTTATCAGGGCAGGAAGGTTGGGAGTTAAAGATGGTAGGTTGCTACTCCCACACCCCAAACATTGGCTTCATATAATATTCCTTTCACTTAGAAGCTTTGTAACAACCTTCATCCATCCCACCTAGGCTAGAACCTAATAAATCATTTCATCTTAAAAAGCAGAGAGTCTGGTACACCTAAGAAAACTACCCAGGGACACCAGAGAACATCTTGCATGCACATTAATAACTGTGGGATATCTGATTAGGAGAATGCAAAATACGAAGCCATTAATAGCAGCCCTTCTCTCCCTCCTCTACTCTGATTACCAAAAGAACAGCAGCAGCTGAATCACAGCTAAGTCCTATTCACCAGGGACCCCGGGCAACAAAGAGGAAAAACCACTACAATGGTGCTTCTCAGGGGGAAGCTGCTTTAAGTCTTTCTGATTCAGGCGTCAATCAAGCCTGCTACAAACCAGTAAGCAGGTACAAACACAAGCAAGGATTCCTTTCCTTTCTTCCCTCCTAGCACTTAATTGCCCTGCCTACTAAACTGCCACTTGTATGGCCTCTAGAGAAACCCAGCTCTGTCCAAATACACACATCACCAGCTTCAATGTTTACTCTCAGAGCAAGCCTGGAGACAAGTTGCTGGGCACCAGGCTGCCAGATCTCACTCTCAAGAGAAGATGGCCTAACCTCTAAGTTAGAAAAGAATGCTGTACTTTCTAGCTGTTTCGGTTTTGCTACCTATCAGATTACACAGTCCCCTGAGGTTATAAGCCAACAAATTCACTTAAAACACTAGGATCTGCATCAAATATAGGCCAAGTATTCCCTGGTACATGGATGCACAGAAACACACACTGCCACGTGCACATACAAAAAGCGAACTAAAATTGAAAAGGGAAAAAATGCAAAGAGAAAAATAGGATTTGCACATGTGGCTGAGACACACAAATAAAATAAACAAACTAGTTAATTTTAAAAAAATCTGGTGAGGGGGAAATGGCTCAGTGGGTAAAGTGTTTGCTGCTCAAGCATAAAGACTTAAACTTCATACCATCTAAAAGTCTCTGCAAGATAGAGTACAACTATAACCCTAGAGAAAGACTGAGTCCATGGGCTCGTGCACTGGCCAGCCAGTCTAGCTCAAATGCCAAACTCTAGGTTCAGTGAGCAATCTTGTCTCAAAAGAAAGAAGATGGGAAGCAAAAGAGGTAGATAGTCAACAACAACCTCACTTCCACACATACCACCAAGTGCACCTGGACATACACACACACACACACACACACACACCTCTTTAAGGAACTAACTCTACCTTCAATCCACGTCTGCTCCTTTCAAAGGTACAACTTTCCCGCCTATCTTGAAACCTCAACAGAAGAAATGATTGAGGAATTCCCCCAATCCTGGCTCTTTTAGACTGGTAAAAGATCTGAGAGTTCCCTAACTTTCCCCAAGTCAAAAGGAAATTTCTTGGAGAAGGCCAGTGTTCCAATTTTGGTTCAGCAGAATAAAATACATCTCGTTAGGATTCTCTGTATATAGTTAGTACTGTGTGGTCAATGAGCAGTGTAGCTATTGACAGTATCTGTTGCAATTTAATTTTAAGTATCAATAATTGCTTTTGGTTTACTGTAACAAGGCTTTTATTCGCAACAAGTAAACATGCAAATAAGACCAAGCCATGAGGGTGAGAAAGATTTATGGGTCCTGCATGAGGTATTCTCTTTCAAATGTTCCATGGGGGTAGTGATGGCTATGAACACAGCAGTCCTCATCTCCCAGAAACAGGGTAAGGATCCAAGAGCCATGTTACTGTCAATCACCTTCTCAGGCAAAGCCCACTGTTCCTAGTGGGTCATGAGTTAAAGAGGAGGCCAGAGGTAAGAGACCATCAAACGTTGTCAAGAAAGCTGATCTAAGCAGAAGACTCCTTCAGAGTACACATGGTGACCCTGCCTAGCTTCTACTAGCCAGCTGGCCTTAGGCTTTCAGCAATATATTTCACATCTTTGCCTCAATTTATTCATCCGTACTATTAGAGTAATTGGATTTTTTTAAGGTTTTTAACAGATCATGTGTATGTCCACATGCACACACATGTGGGAGCATGAGTGTGTATGTGCGTAAATTCAGTTGCCCGTGTCGGTCAGAAGTTTGAAAACTGAAACTGGAGTTACAGGTGAGCTACCCTACGTGGGTGCTGATGCCCTGCCAGAGCACCACATTAACCTCTGAGCCTTCTCTCCAACCGTATTAATAGTGTAACTGTAAGAACTCTATAATAACAAGCATTACTCCATTAACAAGAAAACACTTGATGCAATCCTAGAGCCTTAGTAAACACTCTCAATAAATGGTCCCTGCTGTCTAGAATTTAATGGCAAATAAATAAATAAATAAATAATAAAAACAAACTACAAAAAAACTCACCTGTTTACACAATTGTGCAAAATAAAATCAACAATTCAAGTATTACCTGATATGTTTGTAAAAAGATAAGGGGGGGGGGGAGAGATATGTTCTGTGGAGGTGTGGTGAGGTATGGGGGAAGGTGGTGCCTCTATGGGCCCATGCTGAGGCATCCCTTCCCCCTGAGCAACACAAGGTATAGTACAGAATAGAGGTTATTCAGGGCGTGGGGAGGAAAGTTAAGAGGGTAATAGAGGCAGAGAAAGGCAGGGGGAGGAAGGAAGTGGAAAGGGAGAGAAGGGAGAGAAGGAGGGAGGGAAGGAAGAAGGGAGGAAGGAGGGGAGTTAAGAGGGTAATAGAGGCAGAGAAAGCTAGAGGGGGGAAGGGGAGGGGACGGGAGGGGAGGGGAGGGGAGGGGAGGGGAGGGGAGGGGAGGGGAGGGGAGGGGAGGGGCAGGGCCAGCCATGAGCAAGTGGAGAAAGAGGGGAGAGGGGAATGGGGAGAGAGCAGGTGCAGGAAGGCAAGAGCAGGAACAAGAGAGCAAGAGGGAGAGAAGGGGGCAAGCAGCCACTTTTATAGTGAGTCAGGTATACCTGGCTGTTGCCAGGTATCTGTGGGGTGGAGCTTAGACAGAATGCTCATATTACCTTTCACAAATGTTGACTCGTTCCATGGAGAAGCTGAGTAGAAACAGAATCTGAAGCAAGGTAGAAAATGTGTTTCTCATGTTTGAGAAGCAATTGGATTCAGGTATATAGCAAGCCCAATGCTGTCAGATCTTCTGATCTTCCAGCTTTGAAGTGCTAGGTGAGAAACCCAAGTCTGTGTGCATGCTAGGCAAGCATCTACCATCTGAGCTCTACTGTCATGCCAATCTGGGCTTTTGGTATGACACTTCCTGGTTTCTCAATATTGCTACACACCTTTGAATTTTAAAACCAGTGTACAGCATCAAAGGAACCACACCTGTGGCTGACTGTGCCCCTGGTGATATAAGTATGGGACTTCTGTCCAAAGCAACTATGAGGATCTCCTGGAGAAAATCCATCAGGAGTTTTCACCCATTTCCCAGAGAAGTGACACTTCTCCTGGACTCAAAGCACTGAAGGGTTAAGAGTCAGAATATTCTCAAAAGCACAGGCCAAGATGCTGCAGCAAGTATCTCCTTACTGGCTTACAGCCTGCACACTGAGAAGCGAAGCACATGATTGATGAGCCGAAAAGGTGATGCAAAATGCTAATCAGCTTTAAGCTGACACTGGGTAACACAGGTAAATTGATAGTTCCTCTCCAGTAATCCAAACACTTCTCATGCAGAATAGCAGGCAGGGATAAAGATGAAGCGATAACACTTCAGAGCCTTCACAAAATACCCCATTAATCTGGGCCATAAACCTACAGCAAATTCTCACTTCTCTCTGAGAACAGGAAAATACCATAACACTAAAATACCAGGGGAAGTATCCAAATCAAAACATATCAGCCAGCAGGTTTGCCAGTGTGCTCCAGAACTGGACTGTGTTTCTGAGATGGCCTGGCTTTACCTTCATCTCTTCAGTCTCCTTGCCCAAGTCCAGATCTGGAAGGAGAGGCTGGCTAGTCATGGAGCACAAATGAGTGGCTCGTAAGAAGGAGGGTCAAAATAGATCACTGGATAAACGACTAGATAAAAGATCTCTTCCGGAAATTCAATGTAATAAAATTTACAAAGTACCACCTTAAGCACACCTTCTTTAACAAAAAACAGGTCAATTCAACAAAATACTGAGGAACCAATAATTCTAAGGAATGTAAGTAGAACACAAACACATGGACCTAGTCTACATATAGAAAGACAGCATTAAAGTCAGCTCCTGCTTAAGCAGTAGAAATGTAACACTGTTATCAGGTGTTGTAAGTACTAGAAGTCCAGCACTGAAGAAGCAAAGTCCCTGTACTCTTGCCTTCCATACTGGAGCCTAAGAACTGACCGGCAAAGTAAGTGTTACACAGTCTCTAGGTTAGAAGGAGCTCAGCTGTCTCAGTGCTGAATGAGCTCTTTTCTTCACTGTCTTCATTCAACAAACATGTCACCAGGTCCCAGCCTCTGTGCCAGTCACTCATACTGGCTGCCGAGCTGACAAACACCATTGCAAGAGTCTTCTTCCAAAGAACCACACTTGGTAATGTCTACAGCTACATTTGTGGAGCCCTGTGCCTCTGGAGAAGGGAAGAGCCCACAATCTTTGGGAAGTAAGATTTTCACCTGCTCATGTTCTTCAAACTACTCCCATCCTACCATCGTTACAAACAAGCTAAGAGCAGACAGAGGTCTCATAGTGTCTGCTCTCCCCTGTTAAATCTATTCATGCTCAGACCCCACTGCACCCATTCAGAGTCCTGACTCATCTGCAAGACAACTCTTTCAATCTCTGAGGAGAAGGCAGGGCCCACCTCCATGAACAATCAAGTCGGACATCCAGGTTCATCATGTACCAAGATAGATTTTAGACAACTGGCAATTCAGGAGTCTTCATTCTTCTATTACTGACCCAAAATCTATCCCATGAAGCTTATCTGAGAACTCATGCTGCCCTACATGATGGTGTGCATGAAAAGACAACAATAATACTGGATCAGAGATGTCACACACAAAAAGAAACTTGTGTCCTACAAATTAACTACCCAAACCTGTAATGTTGAGAAGGTGCAGCAGACTGGTCTGAATATCGAGTGTGCTTGATCCTAAGAGCTAGATTCCTGTGACCTATCCCACATTTATTGAATAAAGATTCCCTGGAGGGAAATGGCAGAATGTCTGCTTTGTTGACACATGCCTCTAATATGTCTTAATTGGGGATATAAATATGTGATCATAGAAATGTCTATAAAATCAATAAACTGAAATACAGGAAAACAAACTGTCACTTTGGTAAGAAGCTATGTGTGAATTATTCTTTCACTTGAATGTTAGTTTTTATTTCTTTAAACCTGCCCCTAACTCACTACAGACTGATAAAGATTAATACAAGATATTGAATACTCCTACACTAAAACTCTAGGACATTACTATGCCAGACAGAGACTCTCAACTCAGAAGATCTTAGTTGATACAGACATTTGTTTTTTGATTCCCTTAAAATTAGGCTGACCATCTGTACTACAGAAATGAACTCTGGAAATAAATAAAGTGCTCTCATAGGCAGCATACCCTAGAGACAAGAAAAGGGGAAAAAAAAAAGTTGCTGTTTTGCATTTGAGGAAGGGAAGGAAGGAAGGAAAGCCCCAATAAGAAAGCAGTCAGATAATTCAGGTTAAAGTTTGATAGATAATAAATAGGTAGACAGACAGACAGACAGACAGACAGGTGGAAAGGATAGTTAAATTGGAAAGGAGAACAGAAATTAGGATGTGGACATATACAGAGTGGGTAGGTAGGTGGGGGATGGACAGACATATGGACAAATAAGCAGATGAAAGGGTGAATAGCAGGACAGATGGATTTAAAACTATGGACTATACTATGTTCCATCCATGCCTTAGGATCCCCACAACTTAGCCCTTCATCCTGCCCTTAAACCCAGTGAACCAAAATCCATTGAGAAAACAAGACTCCTCTATTAATCTTAAGCATCGGTTTAAAAGACAGACAAACCATGTACAGCCCTAAGCACTTAAGGGAAAGTATTTTCTTTACATAAAGGAAAAAAGAAATAGAGAGGAGCAAACTTTTCTTGGCACTTGAATCTACAGCATCAGAAAAATGGCAGCCCTTCAAACTCCATGTGGAAGAGCTCTTCACTTGAAGCTAAAAATGGGAAATTAATTTTCAAGTCTCTTGTCTAAAAGACAGCCTTTAAAAAGGTATTAACCTACATTTGGAGATTAATGCAAACACAGTCATCTTATTTTAGTGGGTACAATCCAACTTTTATTAAGACAAAGACAGATTCAGAGTAATTAAGAGCTTGTCCAATACCCAGAGTTTTATGACTCTAAATATTAGCGAAGCTGGCATTCTTACCAGCTGTTCCTCAGAGCTACAGCATTGTAAATCCTCAGTGGTAATGAAACACCAGCTAAGAAGAGGTTGAATAAGTCTCATTTAAAACCCAGCCTTCCCATGGAGAGCTACACTAACTTTAACATAATGTATAGCACCTCTTAGAACATTAATAGCACTGGGGAAAGGTGAGCCTTTTGAGATTTGTTATTAAGGATTCCTAAAGAAGATAAACAAACCCTAGGAAGGGTTTTTAACAATCTTGAAGGTTGAAAGGCATCCTGTGCCGAAGCCCAGGAAGTCTTTGTTGATTTGGGCAGGTAAAGGACAGTGCACCCACACTGTCTCACACTGTGCTAGCAGTGGCTCACCTCTGAGACACATCCTCAACACTACGCACTGCTTACACACTACGCCGAAGCCACTAATATTGTAAACACTCAGACAGACAGATAGACAGACACACACACATGCACACACATACATACACATACATACACACACACACTTCAAAGAGTTATCAAGATTTTGATGCATCTCAATAGACTACCCTCTTTGCTACCCAAGTACATTTTTAGTTCGGTGTTCTGGTTTTGCTTTTCTATTTTTAGGAGAGACACTGTGGGCCTTCAATTCCTGATTCTCTTAATTCAACCTCCCTGAATGCTAGAATCAGAAGTCTGCAGAGCCACCACACCTAACCCAAGATATTATTTAAAAGCCATGACCTTAACTGCTCCTTTCTCAAGGAATTAGTCAGCACCTTCAAACTTCTTAGCCACCTGGCTGAGAACACTCACCAGGTATCACCAAAATACTATGACAACTTGTCATCACTTTTCCAGGCTTCTGAAAATCAAAAGGCCTCATACAAATTTCTTCTGTACTTAAAAGACCATCAGGGAATTGGTCACAGACTGACTATATTATAGCTGAAAAGAAGTTTCCACTCTGATGTCTCATTGAATTTGCTGTCCACTGAAATGCCAAGGTCTAGCTATCAACAACAATCACTGAAAAGAAGTCTGTCCTATCTGGCCAGGGTGTCATATACTCCATGCACTTCCCAGACTACTGACACTTCCCTACATCCTAAAGGCACGAATAGATAATACATGGAAAGGCAGTGGAAAGAAAACACATCACATAAGCCACAACAACAGAGAGCAAGCCGACAAATATCATGGTCTCCGTTCTCAACAGACATTCTACAGTGGGAAGTCATCCTGGAAAAACTGGTACTTGCCATTCTCTATCCATGGGAAGCTGGCACTCTGAGAAACAATATGCTCTCCCTAAGGCACAAACCTTATAGAAAATAAGACTGACACATCACACTCTTCAACTATTTGAAGACAATGTCAGAATATAATAAATCGTCTTTTAGGGGATTTTAAAAGGCACTGAAATGAACAAAGTGGCTTTTGCTTTTATTCCCAATAATACCATTTTTTATTCCAAAAGAGAAACGGTCTTCTTGACCATTACCACTTATGAAATCAAACTAAAAAGAAAACAAAACCAAAGGGCTTGGGAAACTGCTCAGTCAGATTTAGGGATGGATTTAGAATTATGTTTAAATAAAAAGACAGTGACATAAAGGTGTGTGACAAGTGCTTTACAGATACCTAAAAGTCAAACAATCTCAAGGCAATGAACATAAAACCCACGAAACATTTAAAACTCTATCTGTATAATGCACTCAGATTCACAAATGAGAAATGGCGAATGAAAGGGCTCTGCCGAGCATGAACGCTACACAAATGTTAGCTGTTAATAAAAAATAACATCTACTGCTTGCCTGGCATTTGCCATGGGTCAGGTGGCGTGTTGATCGTGTCAAATACATCTCCTTATTGAACTGAGCCGCTCAGCAATGTCACCCCCATTTATAACTAAGGAAATGAAGCTCAAGGGGGTTAAATTACTCCACCAAGGTCACACAAGTGACAGTGCTGATTTAATCAAGTCTTTCTGTGGAGTGTTGAGCTTCGAAGCCACTGTGGACAAGGCCAGTGTTTGCTGTTCCCATCGTCCATGTTGCTGCATGCACCCTAAGGGCTTTAACAAGGACTCAGACCTGGCCTTGACACTGTATTTCTGATGGGTATCTGCAACTTGAAGGCATTTTTCCAAGCACAGGTCTCTAAAGTCCAAAGATTATGGTGTCATGGTTAGGTGCAGAAAACCCCAAGAATCTCAAGTGGCCCGTTAGCTACAGATAACCCCCCCCCCAATACTGTGTACACACAATTAACAATCAAAGCTTACAGCTATTGGTTATGTTAAAGATTTCTGGCTGAGATTCTTAACGATCTTAGGGGGCAAGTCTTAAATACACTAAAAATCCTCTGTACATTTGTTATTCTCATTTCATCCTTATAAATGAGCAAACTCAGACAAGTGGACATTACAGGAAGCTGAGATAAGAATTCTTGCTTTCTCCCTGCCTTTCCCAAGACTTACAAACAACATGGGTTGATGACTTAAACCAGGTTTCTTTTGTAGGAACCTGAGTTCCCTGGGGGATGCTTAAATATTACCCATCGATTGTTTACAGGGCACCAAAAGCAAAGTATGCTTCCACCCAAGTTTAATTTATGAAAGCAATGGGTTTGTTGGGCATACTTACAGAGCATGGGTGAGGATTACTGACTGGAGTGTGGGAGACCCCAAAGCAGCCTCACCCCAGCCCCAGCATGGATGGCTGCTTCCTCATGACTGCACAGACACAGCTCACCATTCAGTTAATCTTCCACAGAGCATATATTCAAACACCTCTCAACATTATGTGGGCCACATGCAACTAAAGCAGAATCCCATACAAAGAGCCAAATGCACCAGAGAATGTGCTTGAGATCAGGTAACAATACCCTAGTCCTTCCTCCCATGAGAAAATTCCAACAGTCAATGGACCTACTGTTGAGGGTCGCTTACAAGCACCCAGAGCTGTCACAATGCAGTTGATGGCTGCTTAGCTCAGAACACAGACCATACAACACTTTCTACACACGGAAGGTGATAAAGTGGGTATATACAATTGCAGGTATTCAGATTGACCTGATGATATTTTTTTTTTTTTATTTTACAGTACTTTAATGAAGTAGCTGCTGTAACTATTATTTAAAATTTAAAATTTGGCAATTGAGACTGTCCATAAATCTTTGGGAATATCAGGAATCTTTAATGTTTTTGAGCTGTTAACCTTGAAACTTACATGACAGAAACACGGTATATACTATTTGTTTCTTCATTAAATAAAACAAAACCATGGTTTTGCTATTTTGAGCAAAGAAGAGGTTAGAATTTTTTTAAATGAAATCATAGAAAATATCAGAGAGGAAAACAGAAAGATACTGGGTCTCTAAAGAGATGACAAAAACCTGTACATCTTATTAAACAGGATCTCAAACAAAGAGAGGAGAAGAATTCTCACATGCTCTACCTACAGATTTCCTCAACAGAGACTTGAAGGGATGGTAGAGGAAGGGAAAGGAAGCAATGGAATGGAGGGGAGAGAAAGAGGACAGACAGACAGATGTCACAGACTCCTTGCCTTTAAGTTATTTCTTGCTTGAAACATTTCATGCCTCATAGAGAAAATGAATCTTGATGATGAATATAGTATGTTTCAGTTCTATTAGATACAAGAACCTAACATAATCTACATGTCACACACAAAAAGAAACCCACAAATATATCACAGATACTTGCTATGCAGGTACACTGTAAAATCTAGTTCACTAAAGGATTTTTTTCATGCTTTTTCTACAAGGAAAACACTCAAAAAATCCAATGTTCATATAATTTTTCTAACATTCCATAGCTGGCAGACACTGGCCATTTTCCATGACACTGAGCAGAAAGTGTAGATTAAATCTCAGCTAGCTCTGAATTAATTCTCTACAGCTGTTTAGGGAACTTATATCTCAGAGTAGGGTTCAGCTGACTAGTTCCAACATGTCTCTTCCAAAAGGAAAATGTGATTTAAAAACATTAAAGGCACAACAAGCACCTAACATCCTGCATACAGTTTGTGTGTTCTCAAGGAATGTCTTATATATTAATGTAACTATCTGTCCCTTTTTTATCTTTTAAAAAAGTGTCACTTCTGACTAAACTACTTTCCTATGGTAAAAAGAAATTAATCAACATAAATATGAAATTTAA
Organism: Arvicanthis niloticus; assembly: GCF_011762505.2. NCBI lineage: Eukaryota > Metazoa > Chordata > Mammalia > Rodentia > Muridae > Arvicanthis > Arvicanthis niloticus. The sequence continues at coordinate 22,740,403 of NC_133432.1, forward strand.
AAAAAAAAAAAAAAAAAAAAAAAAAAAAAAAAAAAGCCTTGCCAGGTGTGATGGCACATGCCTTTAAGCCCAGCACTGTAAGTTTGAGGGCAGCTTGGTTTACATAGGGAGTTCCAGGCCAGCCAGAGCTACAAAGTGAGACCCCCCCCCACCAAAAAAATAAAAGAAAATCTGCCTGCCTGCCTCAAAAAGGCAAGGTGTCTACACAACCATTCTGAAGTGTGCTAACTTTATCTGTAGGTAATACAAACAGATCTCTAAATCCAAGGCAAACCCTGACTCTAAAGTGCATTTTTTTTTTAAGCTTTTCTGAGAATATCCTTCATTTTTCACAGTGACTGGTTTGTGGCAGCCTTGTGGAAGGTTTTAAGGGGAGAATAAACTAAGCAATCAGGATGGCAGCCATGCAAAGCCAACACATAAGGAAATGAAATTCCATGTTCCCCAAGAGGGCATTCCCCCTCTGAACCTCACAAATTTCCTTCCTCCTCACTCAAAGCTTCTGTCACAAGCATCAGCAAACTCCTTCACTTAGGGACCCACTTCAACTTCAACACACACATTTCACAGGGACAGCTTCCACTCCAAAATCCCTCAACTAGAGAATTCTAGGCACCATCACTAAGGTACAGCCCGGTCCTCCTTTGACTTCTTATTTTGAAATAGATTTTGCTAAATTGCCCAAGCTGCCCTTAAATTTGCCCTTAAAGTAAACCTTCCACCTCACTTTCAAAGTAGCTAGAATTACAGTCTGTGCCACCATAAGCATCATTATACAGAGTTTTAACAGGTGGGTTGTGTTAAGGAGATTCCCTTATACTTGAATCAGCCTCGAAACAATTCCAATTCAATTTGAACAAAGTGTGGTCTCAGTTATTGTGGAATTTCATAAATTACCCAAGACGGTTTTTTGAAATGGTCAAATGGATTCCTACACACACACACACACACACACACACACACACACACACACACACACAAGAAACGAAAGGACTTAGAAATAGGAAACAAAAATAAAAATCTTGGAAAATACATAGGAATGTATACACTAATGTACTTTAGAACTCGATATAACTTTAGATAATCAAAGATGTGTGACTGCATGATATTGAAGCAAAAATAGGCAGATCAATCAACAAAGCGAACCAGAGTATCCTGAAATAGAACTAAACAGAAATAAATGGATAATTGATTTTCTACCAAGGCGCCAAGAATAATCAATGGAAGGGTGGTAAAATGCAGTGCCAGAAAAACTGGGTAAAGCACAGGGAGAGACAAACCTTCACTCTTGCATCACACATTAAAAGCCTTAGATGGATCACACAGCAAGGAATCAATTAAGCTTGCAGAAAAAAAAACAAAAGAACATTTCTGTTAACCTAGGGAAAATAAAGATTTCTCAGAGAGGACATGAAAGAAACATGTAGAAGAAAATAAGATAAAGTCTTCATCAAAATTTGTAAAACATCTACTCTCCAAAACCACCAACAGGAATTCGAAAAGGCAAGGAAAAATCACTTAAAGAGTTCTCATAGATAAGCATGGTGGTATACACCTGAAATCCCAGGACCCAGGAGAGCTGAGGCAAGAGGATCTCTGAGTTTGAAGCCAACCTGAGCTACATAGTAAGATCCTGTTTTAAAACATAAAAACTAAAGTAACCACAAGACCTGACCAAAACACTTCAAAAGGAAAGACAACATTCACCATCACTTATCACTAATCATCAGGAAAGCACAAATTAAAACCACAGTGAAAACCCACATTTTATACCCTTATAATATTAGTGAACATGTCCCCAGTATATGTTAAAAATGTTAATAAAATGACAGTATAAACACTAAAAACACATTGGAATCCTATATTGACAATTCCTTATAAAGTGAAACATGTACTTACATATACTATGTTACACTTCTATTCTTAAGCATTTACAATAAATAAATGAAGACATATGCCCATAAAAACTTCTCAAACTTGTATATGACCGCTCAATACAGCTTAGAATTAGTAAGTAGACATCTGAAACAACTCAAATGTCTATCAAGAGAATAGCTTAAACAAATTCTGATAGATCTATATGATGGTGTACTACTCAGCAATTAAAGATGTTCAACATCAATTGACATAGAAAAATAGTATGTGCATGTGTTAGTTTCATCCCATTGCTGTGATAAGACATTCTATTAGAGGAAGAAAGGGCACACTTGGCATGTACATCCATGTCACAATCCATCATTGAAGAAGTCAGCACACGAACTGAAGCAGGACTCTGAAGACAGAACTGCTTCTTATTCCTTGCAGTATCACCTTGGAGTAAGAAACTCAACTCACAACCAAGGAAGTCCAGCAGGGACCAGAGGATGCTGCCTGCTGGCTCATAGGCTCATGCTCAGCTACCTTCCTTATACAGCCCAGAACTACCTGCTTACAGAATAGTGGGACCCACATCAATTAACATCCAAGACAATCCCTCATAGATATGTACACAGGCCAATCTGGTCTAGGTAATTCCTCAAATGAGGTTTTCCTCTTTGGGTGACTCTAGACTGTGTCAAGTTGACAGCTGGAGCTAACGAAAGCAATGGGTGACAAGTATGTAGATGTATTTGTTTGAATGAGATCTGTGTGGTTTTGTTTTATATAAATGGACCTATAAACCTTAAGATCCTCTGGTGATTCTAATGTGTAAGGAAGTTAAGAGTCATTGCTGGGGGTGGTACACAAAAGTTCCCTCTAAATTCCCTTTCCACACCCTCTTCATTTGAACTCTCCTTCAGTCACTAACCAGAACAGTTTCTGCCACAAGCTAAGCCTGACACTGTGCACATCTAATATTGACTCACAACACATTTACCTAACGCTGCACCGTGCTGCTCAAATCCTACATGCACGTCGGATGCATAGCAGTGAACTAATTCTGTTTGGTAGTTCCCCGTCATGGTGTACAATCCACTTTCACAGTCACTGAAATCTAGCAATTCTGGACACAGCTCAAAAGCCCACAATCCCCTCTGTCTGACCTGCAGACAGTCCTCCAAAAGCCTGCATTCATTTTGATAAGCCCAGCTCTCCAGCAATACTCTAGTACATACGAGACCACAGAAGCAATCATGTTTTGGCATCTTCATGACTTGGTCCATGCCAAAGTCAGCCTCACCTGTCTACAGTGAGTATTACATCCTGTGGTACCAAACATTATCATTCTCCTCCCTCACCAACAATTCTTTGATCTCCCTCAAATGCATCCCCTCTGCTGCATGCTACCAAAGCGTGGAATGACTATCTCTGACCCTCCACACACCACACGGTACTCATTCCACTGGAAACCATAGACTGTCTACAACATTCTTCTTCATCAATTCACATGATCATCTTTGTGTCCTGTGTAAATTTCCTACCTGACTCTAGAGAGCTTTATGAGGGATGGGATCACCACTCACTCATCTTGATATATCCAGGCATACAATTAAATGCTTGATAAGTCTGATCTGAAATAAACTAACAGCGTTATGTTACCGTCCTGTCTCCAAAGCATAATCAACTGGGAAAGAGAACAATGCAGTTCTCCCTGTACAGTTAATCCCCAAAAGAGGGTATGTAAAAACATTTTAAATGTTGTCAAGGTGTGTTCAGTACCAGGAACTCTCAAACCTCAAACCAAAATTCATCTCTGTAGAGTATTAAATGTTTAAAACACTTAAATCCATGATTCTTCATGTGTTTTGGCATTTGAAGATGAGGTCTTCCATAGCCTCAGCTAGGCTTAGCCTCACTAGATAGCCAAAAATAATTCTGAACTTCAGATCTTCCTGCGTCTACCTCCCAAGCGCAGGGCTGCAGAATATCACAAATACTAGGCAAGCACTCTGCCAAGTGAGCTACATTTTCAATCCTAAAAATCTTTGTAAGTTCCAATTTTTGATGGCTTTTTCTGACATTATTTCTAACACAAACTGTATTAAAAGATTTGAGCAGCCCCTGAATATTTATCTAAATTGTAACAAATTATTAAAATGAGACTAAAATCAAGAATGAGCCTACTCTATGTACAAGCATTCCCCACCCTACTTGTTCCCTGACTGATACTGAATGGTCCTTTATCTGGTTACCCAGTGTTCATGTAGGTGAGCACTAAACACTTGACATTTGAGTCTGAGACCATAATTTGAAATTCTTAGTCAATCTTGGGGAGGGAAATGACCACTGAGGGATTCTAAGCCTATTAATATTTATCTCTAAGCAGTAACATTCAATCAAATCCTTTTCATTCAGCTCAGCAAAACAAACCAGAAAGCCAACCAATTCTGTAATTCTGAATCCTAATGCTACAGTAATTTTGCTTTCTGTGCCTTTAAAACTGCAATGTTTTCATTTCTCGAAGAAGTGCTGATTCCAAAAATCATGAGACATCAGCAGTCCCGTGGACTAGATTTCACATTGAAGAGAGGAAAGTGAGAGACTGAAGAGACAATTCTTTCACCAGCCCAGTGATGAAGTGCTTCATGGACTTTTGAACAAGAACTTCTTTGAAGTAACAACAAAAACTCCATGCACAGATACACAGCTCTATGTGCTAGTTTGAATGAGTAATGTCCCCTAGAGGCTCAATTTGAACACTCGGTGGCCAAGTTGGCAATGCTGTTTGGGAAGGTTGTGGGGCCTTTAGGAAGTACAGTTTTACTGGAAGAATTACATCCATCACTATGACCTGGTTTTGAGGGTTTACAGACTCACCCCACTTTCTGTTCCCTATATATTGGTGAAAATGTGATCAGCCAGCTTCCAGATCCTGCTGCCACCAGCTGGTACACTCTTGTTTACTAGATTCAATCTATGCACACTGCCTCCATAGAATGATTCCACCTGTGTCCCCTGCATCACCGGAAGCACAAAGTTTCAAGTGCCTGGTCTCCGCAAGTGACTCCCAGATCTCCCCCAGGCCACTTGGCTTGTTTTCTGTCACAGCTTAAAAAGCAAGACTAAGATCACTCATCCATTTCACTAAACTCCCATTAGAGTGTAATGAGCTGCCCCTTCTCTGATGCCAGTAGACTGGAGCGTGAGGTTCAAGAGTCCACTACTTACATAGTGACTCATTTGTAGCACCCTGCTACCAAGTCAGTTTCTGACTTGTCCTTATTAAGCAGGATAGGCTTTTGCCAAAGTTACTCATAAGGTTTTATGAATTCCAACAACGCGACTCCCAAGAATTACAAAAGCTAACACATATTTGCTTTCCGTCCTCACAAACACCTGTGGGCAGATAGCATTATCATCCAAAATGTACAAATGAGGAAATCTGGTCATGGTTACATGATTTTAATAATGGAAAAGCTAAAATTTGGAAGTAAGGACCCAGACTTCAGAACTGAACACTAGTCACTACACTAGTAATGAAGCCCCACAGACCCTATCTTTTAAATATAACTAACTTTCTCATTGCCCAGAGAAAGAATTCCAATATAGAAGTTTTCCTATAATTTCTGAACAGGTTTCAAAGAGTCATATAGCCTATGTAACATTACATATTCACACAAAAACACTTCCAATGCCCAAAGCTAAGGGGTAGTGTCATGACTAGCTTTGTGAGTTGAGCCAAACAGGTAAGTATAAGAGATGACAAAAGGTGAGACTCGCACACTTTATGTAGAATGAAAACACTCGATCAGATAGCCTGGTCCAATCAAAACTGACTCTAGTCTTTATCAGTTCCCTTTGTTAGGTCGACCAGGACGATTACAACTCTGGCTACCTGGAAACTGCTCTCATTGACTCTAGGCTCCTTTCCTGGCTACTGGAGTCTACAAAAGACTTTTTCTTCTCAAACTTCTATTATTTTCTCAGGGTTAACTCCATTTCATCTTCTTGGACTTTCTTTCAGAATAAAGCCTTCCCAGTAAATGCTGTGGCCCTGTTTGTTCCTTTCTCAAAACACTTCATACTTACTCTGTCTATAGTTCATTGTCAATGCTAATATATCTCCCTTCCAGTTACATTAGGCAGCTTGCTTCTCTCCCCATAGTAACAGCAGAAGTGCTATGATTTCTAAACCAGAATATTTCTCCCTTAAAAGCAATATAGTGACCTCTTAAAAACTCCATTCAGTTCTTCCTATCATTCTAAAGCTTAAATGCTGTGTGTCCCTACAATTATTTCATTTCAAAGAAAAAATACCTTTAAGCATATCTAATACACGGACTTATGAATTTACTCAAAAGATAAATTGGGCATGACTTCGGTTAAGAAAGAATTTTTCACTTTAAGAAATGATTCATAATAGCATTACAAATGGCCAAATCTCTATTTTATACTAAATTTGGAAGTCAATTCTCACACAGATCTTTGAGAACCTATCATTAGACCAAGTGAAGCATGCCTGTTCAAAGAGATTTTGTCAAGAGCCAGCCTTTGATTTCTGTCCTATACAGTCTTGAGAATTTTATGTTAAATCATCACCAGCTTGAAAACATACAACCCTAAGAGGTTCCTTTACAATTCATAATTCTTAAAGTACAGGTCTCAGCTAAAATATATCAGTATGATTAGCAGCCTGGCATTGCTACTTATAAAGCTGAGACAGGAGGATCTCAAATTTGAGGACAGCCTGAGCTATAAAACCTTGTCTCCAAAATTGAGGGGTTAAAAAAACTTACTCACTAAAAGTCCTCCAAAGCAAGCTTCTTCTCTCTCCTGGCAGAAATACCAGACCACCAATATTCACATAGCCAACCTATTCACTTCCATTTTTCTAACAAATGTTACCATGCCCAATTATACTAAACTCTGCCATTTCTTTGAGAAGTCTTGGACTATGATGCTCATACTGTCTGATCATCAATTTACATGTCATTTCCTTTTAATTGGATTCCATCCAACCAAAATTACAGCTGTTGTGTCTATGAAGGAATAAAGAGAATTTTTCCCTCTTCAACAATGCTAGGGTCCCTAGCAGGGAATCAACTGTCACTCCGTTTGCCATTAATTATCCCCGTGCTACCCCACAGTTTCCCTCCTGTCATAAAGCCCTGAGCCATACTCTTTCCCCTGTGATTAACAGCAGTCATGATGATGCCTTTTCTCCAATGAACCAACACAATGGGGAGATCTGGGAAGCAGGCATATGACAAGCAATGACAGGAATGCTTGAAGCACAATATGTAACTCAGAGGAGTTCCTTAAGCAAAACAGACGGATGCTGAGTTTGAGGGCTCATCTTATGCGTCTCAAGGGAAACGCTCCCTCATCTTTCTGTTACAGTCCACTACACTACCTCAGAGGTCCTGACAGGTTTCCTGATGTCAAACCATGAGGTTAAGACAGATACCTTCCATCTCTTTAGCCTGAAACTTCTTCTTCTATAGGCATGGTAAAGATCTCACAATGTCCTCTACTGGACAGTTGCTCCAGCAATTAAACCTCCAATTAACTTCCATTAGTTCAGCAGTCCTAAACCTGTGAGTCATGACCCCCTGGGCAAACCTCTATCTCCGAAAACTATTTACATTATGATTCCTAACAGTAGCAAAATTAAAAGTTAGGAAGTAGCGACAAACATTATCTTATGGTTGTGGGTCACCACATGGGGAACTAAACAGGTTGGACCATTGGGAAGGTTGAGAATCACTGCAGTAGTCTGTTCTTCATGTTCTCTTGCACTCGGGATAACAACCAGGAGGCAGCCAATATTCAGAAGAGTTTCATATGAAGATTTATGGCAGTGGTCCTTTAAAACTCAGGAGCTCTAAGTGTGGAAAGGGTGATTTTGGAGAGCAGAACAAGAACCAATGGGTTCTATACACCCACAGACACTTCCCTCATTACAAAGCAGGAGCTAATAAATACAAAGTCAGTTTTCCTTGCCAAGGCAGTCCACTCCACATAAACACTGAGGAGATGGTGAGTCTGAAAGGCCATGGGGGAAAAATAGGAATGGCCAAGAATACTCCAGATTTCTTCAAACACTAAAATTCTACAAATCTAACTGATAAGCACTTGCTACAATGCAAATGACTATGCTTTTAAACAGGAGCAGCCTCTGAACACACACACACACACACACACACACACACACACACACACACACACACACAGAGGCAAACAGAGAGTATGCTCACAGTAAACAATCCATTGCACAAAGGACTCAGGGTGGGAAGGACATGGAAGAACACTGCCTGGATGAAGTGGGCTGAGGGAGGCATTCCTGTCAGCCATTCTCAAAAGGATTTATTTTGTCATTTTTCAAGTATGTATTTATGTGTGGGTCGGGTGCTGCACAAGTACAGTGCCTGAATTGTCCAGAAGAAGGCACTGGATTTTCTGGATCTAAAAGTACAGGTGGTTTGTAAGCTGCCTGATACAAGCGCTAGGAACTGACGCTGAGTTCTCTGCAAGAGCATCAAGCCCTTTAACCACTGAGCCATCTCTCCAACCCCATACCCACCATTTAACGAACATGAGGAAACATGATTATAGTGGTCATGCTCTGGGATGAATCCCTATCTACATCTAGTGGTGGGGCTATTCTATATGAATACCTGTGACTTCCCTAATGTAAGTCCTGTGTTTATTTGAAGAGGCACTGTCTCGGGAACTATTTCTGACCCACCCCCACCCCCAATGGTATACCTGCTGACTTTTCACTTAAAAATGGATGGACACTGTACATAACAGAGAACCTTTCAAAAGATCAAAGGCATATATGGACAGCTCATGTCTGACAAAAGCGCAAAGGCAGTTTCATGGGAAGTGATGGTCTCTTCAACAAATTATGTTCAAACAACTGGCTATCCATATGGGGGGAAAGTATTTTCAAGCCATAGTTCCCTGTGTAGGAAAAACTTTGAATGAATCACAGACCTAAATGTAAAAGCTAACAATCTAAACATTCTATTTAAAAACAACTTTGTGACTTTTAGGCAGATTTCTTAGCTCTGATACCAAAGCATGATTCATAAAAGAACAAACTGATACTTGGACTTCATCAAAATTAAAGACTTCTGATCTGTTTCTTCATTGCCAACATTACTAGCATTCTGCCTGAAGAAAATGGTTAACAAAATGAATTAGATTTTTAATCCTAATTTTCTTCAAAGGACACTGTTAAACATGGAAATATAGGCCAAAGGCCAGGAAGATACAAGTACAAATCTTAAATTTGCTAAAACACTTGAACTAGGGCTGAAAAGATGGTTCCGTAGTTAAGAACACATCCTGCTCTTCCAGGGGATCCAAGAAAAGTTGCTAGCACCTACACTCCATGGCTTCATCTGTGACTCCTGCTCCAGTAAATACAACACTCTCTTTTGGCCTTTGCAGGTACTCACATACACATGACATATACTCACACAGACATGCACATAAATTAAAAATCCAGCAAAATATTTTAAGAGATGCTTTGTCAGAGAAGAGGCATGGATAACAGGTGCATGAAAAGATGTTCAACATCATGAGTCATTTACAAAAGGCAATTTAAGTAACAATGAGACCTCACCACATAGATTTCTGTTGCTGATGGTGGTTTTTTGAGACAGAGTTTCTCGGGATGTCCTAGAACTCTGTAGACCAGGCTGGCCTGAAACCAAGAGATTCACCTGCCTGCAATGATCTTCTGCCACTGTGCCACCACTGCCTGGCACAAAATAGCTATTAAGTTAATCTTAAGTTATTGACCTAATCATGTGTGTTGGCAATAATGTGAAGGAAATGAAACTATTATACACTATTAGCAGAAAAGCAAAATGCAAAGAAAAAGACACTTCAGAAACTCATCATTTTTATACTATTAAACCAATATATACACGACCAAGCCATTCCACCCTAGCTTTTCACCCAAGAGAAACAAAAGCATGTGTCCATACAAAGGCAAATATATGAATATTTATAGCAGCTTTATTAATAACATTATACATGGATGAATGGCTGCATGGATATATACATGTACATGCTCATGTGCATGCATGTATTAACACACAGGCACATTCATGCACACAAACATCCTTCTACATGGGTGGCTATTAAAATAATTACATTTAATAAAATATTATATACTTGTGGTTCCATTTATACAAAATTTTTAGAAATGCATCTAATGTACCCACTTTATATCTACTGTAAGAGAGAACAGATTAGTGGTTAAGGCTAGAGAACAGACATACTAAAAACCTATTACAAAGAGGAAACTTTGAAGTGTACTAGATATCCTCATTATTCTTGCTGTAGGATGGTTCTATAAGTGCCAAAATTTAATCTGTACTATTCACGTGCATAATACATAATCCCAGGCTGTGCATATCAAATGCATTTTAATTTTTATTGAAAAGAATGAAAAGAGTCTCTAAAAAGCACAGCCTTTGGACTGGGGAGATGATTCAGTGGTTAAAATTCTTTTTATTCTTTCCTAGGCCCTAACTTCAGTTCCCAGCACCTATGCTGGACAGCTCACAACTGCCTGTAACTCCAGCTCCAGAGAAACTAATTTCTTCTTTTGGCCTTTGAAGATACCCAGACATACGGGACATATAGACACATATACGTATGTGTCTAAGTTAGGGTTTTATGTCATGACCATAACAACACTTATAAAAGAAAATATTAATTGAGGCTGGCTTACAGGTTCAGAGGTTTAGTCCATTATGGTCATGGCAGGAAGCATGGTGATACGTAGGCAGACATGGTGCGAGAGAAGTAGCTGAGAGTTTCCACACCTGATCAGCAAGCAACTGGAAGAAAGCCTGACACTGAGCCTGCAATGAGCTTCTGAAACCTCAAATCCAACCCCACTGTGACACACTTTCTCCAACAAGGCCACAGGTAACTCCAATAAGGCCACATCTCCAATAATTCCATTCCAAGTAAGTCTATGAGGGCCATATTCATTCAAACAACCCCAATATGCACTAATAAGAACAAAATTAGAGGTTGGGTGAGTGGCACACACTTTTAGTCCCCGCACTCGCACTCAGGAGACAGCAGCAGGCAGATCTCTGTGTTTTTGCTGCCTAGCTTAGTCTATACAGTAAGTTTCAAGACAGCCAGGGTTACACAGCAAGACCCTATCTAGGGAGGGAGGAAATTAACTCTTTAAAAACACACACACACAGTTTCACAGCCTCTCTGCTATGTTAGGAGTAGATTACGGTCAAACAGAGGAATCAAACAACACCAGAAGTGCTGTGCAAACAAAGATGTGGAGCACTGCGGAGCCCCAGGACGAAGCAAGGTCTTCCACTAAAGGAGTAAGAATAGATTCTCAAGGAAAGGCCATCAAAGCTGACATCAGACCTGTAAGCAACATTAATAAGCATATTAGAAATTCTGCTGGATTTCTCTCTTTCTTTTTAATATTGAAAAGTGAATCACATCATACTGTCACATCACCTTTTGGGTGTATGATTTTATGATAATGACGTTGTAGTTTTAACATAAAATACCACACTAAACGCATAATTCATACTAAACACAAATACAACCTTTGAAAACAGTCGTTTCCTCAGAACCTGTAATCTTTTCTCACAGGATTGCAGCAAAAACTGATTTTATTTCATTCTGTACAGAGGAAAAATGGCAGAACTCAAATAAGGAACCAACCTAATAATTTGGTAATTTCCCCTCCATTCTTACGAGGCTAGAAATAAATTGTGGAAAATATGCTACAAAGGAAGCAGCAGAAAGGCTTGTATAAATAGACTTAAAAGAACCAATGAGCAAATGTCCTTAGACCCACAAGCCTTTAAATTGTTTCCACAGTAATACATTGTAGACTCAACACCGAATATCCAGAGAACCACAAATGAACAGTAGTTTTCCCAAGAAAATGTTCCTCTGATAATTCTAATCTCTAAGACCAATAAAGAAAATAATTTATAATATTAATCATAACCTTAGAGGAACTCTGGATAGAAGTAAATCTAAAATAAAACCCAATCTTTCCAACAGTCCACAAAACCAAATAGTAATTACTGAACACCTGCCCTTTTCTCTTCTCTGATTTTAATGTCCTATGAAGCCTAGTCAGGCCCTGCTCTAAATGTTAAATTCATTTCTAAGCCTTCATTTTCATGTTAATTGCCTAAGGGCACAAACAGGCCAAAGCAATGGGATGGAACCACATAAAATAAGTGCTCCATCTTCTTCCACGAATGTTGAGGGAATTTCAAAATAAGTACAAAAATTTCATAGGACTTTACATGGCGATTTCTATATGACCACAAAATGACCTGTGAGCCGATGACTCAGCTACCAGGTTATTGTGGGTTGCGCACACACCTCCAAAAAATGCAGCAAAGAGTCAGTGAAGTGAAAGGAGGAATTCAACATTCGAAACAAGCCACTAAGATCTGTATTTCCATGGAAACTAACTGTTATCATCAAATTTTCTCCCATAGGCCAAATCTCACTGTGCTATAACAGCTTATACTGCTGTACAATCATCAGACAAAACCACGTCAAACCTGTGACAACTCTCCCACACCTCCTTTTCAGTAGCCAAAGTGAAAATGAACAAGAAAAATAGGGAGTCAAAGTTTAACAGACTGAATTTTTCTGTCAGGGTCAAGCCATCTTCTTAAAAATAAGGCAATGGTTCTTATGAAGGCCCCTTGGCTAAAAGACTACCATCTAAAAGATGTAGTTTTGATTATCTTTTATCTGTTGGAACACCATCATAAACTCCACAGTAATCTGCAGCTATTGCTATCCAAGGTATAACAATAAATATTCAAGGTACTCCAACATGACCCAGCGACCCATACCTTCTTCTAAGGGACCAAGGTAGAAGCCAGTCTAATGCATCTCTAAGAGGCAAGCCAAATGCCTCAGTCTCCATTTCCTTAATTGCCAATACATTTTATAACCAGAACATACAACAAGTAACAAGCTTAATTATAACAGTGGGCATTTTAATTGCTTTTGGAAAACTAGCCAACAACCTGTGGTATACAGCTTCAAAAGGATGTAATCTCATAAGCTAATTAAGAGCTAAACCCTGACAAACTGTAGCTCTCGGTGATACTCTGTTGCAAGCGTGTATAAGTAAGGTATATAAAGGGACAATTTAGAAGCTACTCTCGGAAATTAGACAATTTATTCAGCTTAGTTCTGCTTTAGTTTTTGACAATGAGGAACAAAAAAGGATCTTCTTGCAATTTAGAGAGATGTCCTTCGGCAGAAAGTGCCCCAAATAGCAAAGTTTAGAATCACTGGCTCTAGGTTACTTTGAATTATTTCAAACTTGTACTGGTTTATTTAGATAGCTTGGGAAGGTTCTGGTATGTCCTAGAAATTTTTAAAGGAAGGAAACTAAAATAGCAAAGACACGGTATGTAATAGTATTGAAACACTGGATTAAATTTGTTCACTGGGTACTTATGAACTCAGAAGTCCCATGAAAGTTTCCTGAGACACAGGTGTAGCATTCTGCTCATTTCTAATTTTCTCACACTCCTCCTTTAAAGAAGTTCACAGCTTAGGTGTATTTTTACTTAATAATAATAATATAAAAAAAAAAAAAAAAAAAAACTTCATGACAAGAACAGTACACACAAAGAAAATACCCCTTTGGCCTTGCACAGTGGAAGAACATGCTCATAACAGACTCAAAGCAAAAGCACCTTGCTACTTGTACTACTGGAAGTCCACACGGGTGTATTTGGAAATTCGTTATTTTTAAAGAATCATAGATGTGTTAAAACTTACAAAAACTATGAGATCAGACAGGTGACCCTTTCTGAAATCTGATGGTGAGAAGTTACAGGAAAAAATCTTAGTTAGGGTTTCCATTGCTGTGAGGAAACACCATGACTAAAGCAGTTCTTATAAAGGAAAACATTTAAATAAGGTTGAATGACAGTTTCAAAGGTTTAGTCCATTACTATGGCAGGAAGCATGGCATCCTGCAGACATAGTACTTAAAGTTCTACATTTTGAACTAAGGGCAGCAAGGAAGGGACTTTGTCCCACACTGGGCAGAGGTTGAGCATAAGATACCTCAGAACCCACCCCACAGTGATACACTTCCTCCAACGAGGCCACATCTATTCCAACAAGGCCATACCTCCTAATAGTGCTACTCCCTGTGGCTCAATTGTATAACTGCATGAGTCTGTGGGACCCATACCTATTCAAGCCACTAAAGGTGGTATGGAGTGAAGTTTCCTACTGTAAGGTAAAACTCCACCCTCTGTCAACTCCTGCACAAGCTAACTTACCCCTTTAGGGAAAGTTGTGAGTGCACCTGTACGGAAGCCTTGTGATTTATACAAAGCACCCACCCAAAGCAAGTACTTATGAACCAGATGTGGGAAAAGCACAAAGGAACCTCAGTCAGGTTTGGTGAGGATAAGGCCACCGAGAAGAAAGAAAGCTGTTGTCAAAACCTTTCCTCTCTGCCCTAAAGCCAGTTCTTCCAAGATAGCTAAATACGGACACTTGCCAATTTTGTGCAACAATCCTGCTTAGTTTGCTCACTGCAGCAATTCCCACTGCATCAGGCTTCATGACATTCTGCTGGCAGGGAAGCAAGCACACTCTCCCTTCACAAGAACCTAGCCAGGTAGTAAAGGCCATCAGTTAAGTCACCGGGGATGTCTGAGCTATTTAGTGACTCTGATAAACAAGTATGTAAAGGCTTCTTCTTGACTTCTACAAAAACCTTCATGTCTTTATTGCAATAAACAGAAAAATATGCATGTAGGACTGACCACATTAGACATACCTAATCTTCTCAATGGGTTCCCAAGAAACCAAATTCCAAATCCCGAAAAAGAAAAGTGTCTGTACCAGTTAAGATTTGTTCTCTTTTGATTGTTTCTGTTGCTCTGTCAACTTGAAACCAGGTAGAGCCATCTTCAAAGAGAGAAGTGAACTGAAAGGATGTCTCCATCAGACTGGCTGATAGGCAAGTCTACATGTGGAGCATTTTCTTGATTAATGAGTGATGTTGAAAGGACCTAGCCTACCATGGGCAGTGCCAACTCTGGGCAAGTGGTCTTAGATTCTATAAAAAGGCAAGCCAGTAAGTACTCAGCTTTCCTCTATGTTTTCTGCTTCAGTTTCTGCCTGGAGATCCTGCCCTAGCTTCCTCCATGATAGACTCTATCTAACCTGTAAACCAATAAACCTTTTCCTCCCCCGAGTAGTTTTTGATCATGGTGTTTGCCATAGCAACAGAAACCTAACCAGGATAGTATCTACATGACGACTCTAACAAACATGCAAACAGGCTTCTCTTTATCTCATATACTGTTCACGACCTCTCTAAGAGAAAAAGCAGCAACTTAAGAATGCAAATTATCACTCCATGATGGAATATTAACTCTGATCAGACATATTCGTAAAATAACTTAGCATACCTCACATGAGAACAAGTGAGTATATTCTCCTGGCCCTCTCAAGAGACCAGTGCCAAGTCTTTCAACACTGGACTTACCAATGACTCCCACCCCACTTCCCTCCAAGGGAAGTGATGTCTGATCACTAGCACCCTCTGTGACTGATGCCAGACTCCCACCTCAGCATGCTACTCGAGATCCCTAGGAACTGCCAATGTCTCTATTTTCATTAGTCATCCAGGAGAAGAGAACATCTCAGAAGGGTTTTCTTTTGGCCACCCATGATAAACAGTTTAGAAAAGCTGACCAATCTGATATCCTGGGATTTTTGTTTTTTTTTTCTGTTTGTGTTTCTGCAGATATCAACAAAGCACAGCTATCAGACAGGGTTTGCTAAGTTAAACTCCACAGTGCCCTCCCTGAGCCATTCAGACTTTACTTGAACAAACCTGGCTTTCATACAGAGATTCAAAGGATCAAACGTGTCACTCAGCCCTCATTCTTGGGTCTGTTTCTGGAAACTCAGACACAGCCTACACAGCACTGACCCACAGGAGGAGCTCTGCCCTCAAGCCAGAAGCCCAGGTACACAGATACAGCTAGTCTAGACTCAAAACCTGAGACCTCACAACGGAGAGCTGTCTGTGACACTTGATATGAACAAGACCTGCTGAACAAGGGAAGAGATTAAATTGCCAAGCGAAATCTTAGGTCAGTATTTCAGTTAATGTTAATCATAAACATTAGCTAACTGATACTAAAAAACAGACTCAGATATATTCACTCCACAAGGATATAAAATTTAGGCTGTTTTGTGCATGTGTGTATTATCCTCAGGATCCAGACAAAGGCCTGGTAGATTGTGTGCTTTCAAATAGCTACTGAATGTCTTCCAACTCTCACAACTACCCACATGAGAAAACTAAAGATTAAGATTTGGGAGCTTGGTTCAGCAGTACGTTGTGCACCTTGGATACCCAGGTGAGGGGTAAGGGGTACGGCCCAGCAGTAAAGCGCTTAACAAGAATGCCCCAATGGGAGGCTGAGGCACATACCTAGAAGTATGAACCACCCAAGGTTCAATTCCAAGCGTAGGGCTGGGGAGAAGGGGGAAGTATATTGAGATTTAAATAACATATTCAACATTATACAAGTGGCAAGTAGTAACATGACATTTCTCTTTTTTTTAAAACATTTATTTTAGGTGTATGAATGTTTAACCTGAATGCATGGCTGTATGTCGCATATTTGTGGCTATAACCACTAGGTTACTGCATAGCTCAAGCAGTCCTTTATTAAGAGCATATTCAAGGTTTACATGGAGTTAGGTACTTACTATATAATTCCTATCTTCCTCTAGAGGTTATAATAAATGATGATAAAAAGAAGCCAAAGAAAACAAACTGTGTACACCACAATTCTAAAACTAAAATTACACTCATAAAAAGAAGTACATCTGATAGACTGGAGAAAGTTGAACATAAAGAATGAAGATGAAGTTTCATCACTGAAGCAAAAAATGTTAACTGCTGTGCTCACTGTTTATCTCTTAAGAAGAAATGGGGAAATCCTGCTGTGGTAGTTAACATAACCAAGAGAAAGCTGAAGTCAGAGGCCAGTGAGATGGCTCTCTAGGCAAAAACGCTTGGTGCTAAGCATGACCAGCTAGTTCAGTTCAATCCCTAGCACATGCATGGTATAGGAAGGAACTGACTCCTACAAGTTTTCTGCTCATGTCCATGCATGTGTGCATGTGCACGGACACACACATGCCTGCATACAAACACAGTAACTGTAATTTTTAAAACATTTTAGAATAAAAAAAAAAGACGAAATCTAGTGTGCTGGTGCATGCCTATAATCACAACACTCATCTGGGACAAGAAGTATGACAATTGGGAAGGAGTTAGAAGCTAATGTGAGCTATGTAGTCAGTTAAAGGCCAGCATGAACTACATAGTAAAACCCTCTCAAACAACAGAAGGAAAAAGAAAAAAAAAAAACCTGAATGTTGTTTTCAAGAAAAGGACAATTCAAGTGTCCTCTACCAAGAAAATGGCAAAGAACAAGGCAAAATTCCCAGGAAGACCTGACCTCCTGGTGCCTTTCCTGTTGGCTTCCTGAGAACATGCCAGCCTTTGTACGCTGCCTACCGCAGTCGCTTCAACATTCTTTCACTGTGCAATACGTAAAGCATCGTGTAACCAAATGAGGTAAAAGGTAATCTCATCACCCAACACTACAAAAGCAGCTGTGAGCTCCTACTTACAGGACAGCAGCTCAATTCAGCTGCACACCTGCAATTATTTAATGTCTAGTTAAGCCTGTCTCCATTTAATAAATGACTGGATAATTACAAAGAGAATGGGAGGGAAGAGCCATAAGCTAGAATTGTGAAGTAGAGAAGATGGGAATTAACAAACAAAAGTGGAAGGGGAAAAAAAACCCACACAAAAGGTTTGAAGAACAATTTGGCTCAAGTAAATTAATTAATTCAATTTGACCAATATTTTATAACATCTGGCAGATGCCAAGTATGGTGTTAGCCACTGCAAAGGAAGAGACTGTCATTCCTCTGCTCACCAAGTTGCTGAGCGAACAGCAAAAGTTGAGAGCTCTCAATTTTCAAGAAGCTTAAAGGTTTCAAAAAGGTTAAAAAGCTGCCCCACTTTGTCCTTGTCATTTCACAACAACACAGATGCTTGTCCAGGGCTCCCACGTACAGCTCGATTTCATCTATTCCCAAAACCAGAACATAATGTGCCAGGATGGTACAACTCTATACGGTGCATCAAAAACTCATTTTCACTCAGTTTTCTGCCACCAATACGCTCATAGGTTACTGATGGCACCCTCAATTTGTTTTTCCTTCTAAATCATTTTTTAAATGTTCTTCTGGGAAACCAAACTGCCAAAAGGAAAGAAAGAAAAAAGTGAAGAAACTTCCATGTCCACCAGTATGGACTGAAGTATGTGTCTTCAAATTTCGGGTTCAAATGCTAATCATATTTGAATGGAATGCAAAATGGAATAGTTTCTGAGGCAAGGTCTCTAAAGAAGTTAAAGCTAAACTATAAGGACTTTAAGGCTGGGACCTTACCTAACTAGACTGCTATCCATCTATGTCTAAACATAGATGCAAACACACAAGGAATCCTGTGAACACATAGCAAGGTAAGCATCAAACTCCAAAGAAAACCAACCAGCCAAGGATTTGCAGCCTCCAAAATGAAATTCAACAAAGCTCGGAAACATTCGAGCATCTCTAACAAGACACATGCACAGCCTGATGAACTCTTGAGCAGTCAGCAAAGGTTCCCCATGTTACACTGATCGGCTTTTTTAATTTGACCCTGGATAAAAAGGAAAATCAGACTGTTTGCTGGTATATTTTATACATACATACATACATACATGCATGCATACATACATACAAACATACATACATACAAATATATAATTTATAGACTATCCATGGGTTCAATCTGATACAGCTGAAACAAATGCATTCATTTTTATCTGAATCAATTCCATTTTGATGGTGGCCACAGAACACTTTCCTCAAATCACAGGGCCCAGCCACTGGAACTGACCATTCATCCATCCATTCAGATTCCTTTTTATACAACTATGCACTCATTAAAAACCTACTGTTTAATCAGGGGAAGTTAAAATGTGGGAATGGCTCTTACTACTAACTAGTGTTAGAAGTATTACTATTATTATTAATTACATTAACCGGCTGGACAGATAAAGAGACAATGACCTTTAGAAGCATAGTTAGGAATATCTAACAGTTGTTTTCCAGTTGGAGAAGGAAGAGGGTAGGAAGACCCTCCCCACTCAGAGAACAACAGGAAAGCACGGGTACCTAAAAGCAGGAGCCAGATCTAGAAGAGTATCCCAGCTCTAACACTTAAAAATGCACAGCTTCCTACAAGGCTGAATGGTCCAGAGTGCTAGGATGACACGGCCATGCAACTACACCCCATTTTTGTAGTACTGGGGATGGTGCTTGTGCATAAGCAAGCATTCTACAAACAACCACAGTCAAGCACCACCTCTGAAGGCTTCTTACACACCATTTCTTACAGAGTGTTTAGACCTTCAGAAAGATCAGTATGCTAGCACAGTGAACAGCTGGGGCAGAGGGGAGCTGAGTGGGCAAGACAGAGGGGAGTAAGGGAGGAGTGCAGAAAAAGAGAACAATGTCAAGATCCATCACAGGAGCTAAACAATAACGAAAAATTTAATCAAGTTGGCTAACCAAGTTACCATTTTCACATTCTAGGGGAAAGGGGGCTCTGCCTAAGTACCTGATTTATATTCTAATGATTTACATGTTTAGAAAGAAGTAGCAAGCCATCCCCCAGCCCTTACCACCAAACAATTTATAAAGAGCCAAACAATAACAGAGGACTTTTGTTTTTAGTATATAAGATCTCTGATATTTACTAAAGTTTGTCGTTCTTCCCTGAGAGTGATTTTATTAAGTGGACTGTATTAATATTCGTACTTCAACTCTGAGCAAATCAGCAGAAGAGAGCAAACAGTTTCCTCCTGACTCTTCAACCTGCTGCTATTTTCATACCTAACCTACTCTAAAAGTCTAATGATCAGCACTAAATCTAGGCTTGAAGGCAGAGCACTAAAGGCCAGTACAACATTTACATAAATTTCACGCCAAAGCATGGGGGGAAAAAAATCAGTGACAAATCAATTTTTTTCTTTTACAGAATGGTTGATGTGCAGACTTTTAGGAAGAATGGATCTGAAAGGAAATGCTGGGGGTGTTCTTTCTCGACCTGTCTTTGTAACCATGTCCAGTTATAGACCATTTATCATGCCAATAAAGTAGATGGAGACAGGCACCTGGTAGAGCTGAACAGAATGTACAAAGGCCTCTGGTCATAGACAAGTATAGCCATGAGCTACCCATAGACTGTCCAGAACAGATGTAAACCCCTGGATAGACTGGCTCTACATGGATGGTGTGCCTCTATCCTTCACATCCACCTGCCCCTGAACACCCCTACAGAAATGCCCACCATCCTGAGTCACATGCATTCTCTGTATCTCCCTTGCTGTCCCTTCTTTCTGTACAGTAGCAACCTATAAACAAATGGATTTATGTATCTAGACTGTGAGCTACCAGACTGAATGCATGCTCAAGTCAACCTTGTTTTGTACATATTTAATAGAAATCCAATAAATGTTTTGTACATGGCAAATTCATCACGTAAGTAGAGAACCATAAAGAATACTTCAGAGGGCCTGAACGCTGGCACAAACCTAAAATGAGCAATGATCTAGGGGTCTTGTTAAAATACACATCTTTGTACCCACACAGAGACGCATACACACACAATTAAATTTTCTTAAAACAATCATGAAATGCACATCCCTACACCCTACTCCATGGAAATTTTAGTTCAAGAAGATCTAAAGGTAAGGTTCTCAGACTGCATCTCTAACAAGATTCTGCCTGGGAGGCACTGATGTTGCTGGTTCACTCACGCCAGCTTCTAGCCAGACACGAAATGACCCTAAGTAGAAGTGTCAAACAGCATGTCATATCTTCTGAAAGCCCCATAAACCAGGGAGCCCGGAGGGATACTAGAAATTCTCTGGTGGGTTCCAGAAAACATCTGTTGCAGAGACTTCTCACTGACTTGCTTTCCAGTGGCTCACACATCTTCCTTCCATCCCATTCTGCTCCCCCATGGCTCCACAGTACAATCACATCTGAATACTAACAAGCAGTCTGTTATTTGCCCTTCCAAAAAAAACAGCCTCCCTCTCAAAGCAACAGATCTCCTCTCTGAATCCACCTGCTTTCTCCAAGATGAGTTCCCTTCACACCTCCAGTCCCCAGAAGACTATCCTCACACAGCTTGGGGAACTAGTTCCCCTTTCCACACAAGATTGGGTTAAGTCTCTCAAAGTACCACCATGTTTCACTTGTCAAAGAGGCCGTGTGGCTCTCAGAAGACTTCCTGCTAGTGCTTACACAGTGCATTCTCTATGCTCAGAAATACCTAAGTGTGTGCTGTCTTCTCTTCCTAATAAGAGTCCCCTCTTGCTAGGCTGGCAATGTGCCTCAGTTAGCATGGTGTTTGCCTACCATGTTTGAAGCCCTGGGTTCTATCCCCTGCACTCAAAGAAATTCAGTAAAAATTGAAACAAAGAGAAACAGGAAGACACTTTTCTGGTGACAGTTTCATTCATTCAAGATTCAGAATCAGAATACCCAGAGTTAAGGGTCAACTCTACCACAGAGGCAGTATGAATCTGAGGAACTGTGTGACTTTAGATGGAAGTCAGTCAACCTGTTTAATACTCAGTTCCCTCAAATATCAAGTGGGGGATACCACAATCTCCTCAAATTATTTTATGAGATTTAGGTGAGGTGAAATACTTTCCTAGTTAAAAATTTCTTTAAAAAAAAAAAAAAAGAGATAGAGAGAGAGCCTGGAAAACATCCTTCTCACTTCCAGCTTAAACGTTCCCACCGTGTTTACAAAGTATGTCCTCATTGCCTCTGGCAGAGAAGAATGACCTCACAGCCTGTGCATCTCCAGTGATACACTAAGGATGCCAATGAGGACAGATACACTGTGCTGACAGAGATCAGCACCTTGCTGGGGATCCAACCGAAGCTCTGGGAGAGCTCCTTGCAGCACCTCACACAGCTTTTGTTTAGAGTCTGGTACTTGTTAAGAAAGCAAACATGGGCTGCAGGGAAGAGCATTTCAGTGGCAGGTTAACTTTATCAAGCTGTAAGAAACAGGAGACGAAGGTTGATAATGGTCAAACATAACACAATTGCTGTCTACCCCATGGCTCTTGAATCACTGCCTTATACCTGTCTCCCTCTTTCTGTTTCCGGTGTGTGTGTTTGGTTCCTTTTGTTTCGTCTGGGTGTTTGCAATGGAATCTGAAGGCCCCACACATGGCAGGCAGGTGCTCTACACAGAACTGCACATGCTGCCCCTGCCTCATGCTGTCATACAGTTATTATTAACTGAGACCCCAGATCTGGCTTGCACTAATCACTTGCCACACACCCTTTCATCCTCATCACCATGCCATGAACCAGATCAGCTTATCACTCTACTACTTACCTTGTAAAGAAAGCAAAGCACAGAAAATTAAGTAACACAGCTAGAAGGGACCAAACTGTAATTTAAATCCAAGAGACTGTATTCCAGAGCCAGTGCTCTCAACTTGCAGCAGGTTAGGTGGCTCCTTGCGAGACATACTTCAAGGCCCGTCTCCATCTGAGAAAAGCTTGTCTGCCTCCAGATTGTAGCTCCTGATTCCAAGTACCAATTAACAGAATAGGATGACAGAATGAAGCTCCAGAAAAATTACTGCCACTCAATTAGCATGTGATGTAGAAGGGAAAGTACCAAAGATTTAATGTGCTCAAAACTTGGTCAGTGAAACATTCAGTCACTTGAAACCCACATTCATTATTAGAAGTAAATCTCAAGAAATACAAACTCCAGGCAAGGTTTTCACTTCAATAACCTTTCCGGTTAATAATTGATAAGAGTAAAAGAAGAATAATGGAAGATGGGCTCTGAATTCTATGCCTCACAATGGAGTCTAGTCCAATGCTCAGCAGAGTCTCTCAAGTCTGTCACTCCATATGGGAAGTCCCTGAGGCAGCCAAGGCATCACCAAGTATATTTTCACTCTTTGGGCTGACATACATTTCTATGACAAGCACTAGAACTCTAGCAGTATCCTTCATTAAGCCATATAACATAATTAAGCCATATAGCATAAAGAGTTGGAGCTGGAGACGTGGTTTAGTGACAGAGTGCTTACCTAGCATACACAGAACTCCCAGTTCAATCCTCAGCACAATAAAAACAACAAAAGATCTAATGAGTATAGGAAGGTAGCTCATTCAGGACGTCATCTTGAACTATAAGGATCTAAATTCAAACCTTAGGACCCAAGAGAAAAACATGCAAGGTAGTGCCTGTTTAATTCAAGCAGTGGGGAGGCAGAAACAGACAGATCCTTGGAGCTCTTTGGCCAGCAAGCCTAGCCTTCTCTACAAGGCCCAGATCAGTGATAATTTGTCTCAAAATGAAACAAAAGGTGATGGTGTCTGAGGAATGGCAACTGAGGCTGTCCTCTGGCATTTACACATATGCACCCAAGTGCACACAAACATGTGCAACACTCACACACAAAACCAGCTGTTGGCATTAAAAAAGAATATCCCAAAGTTTTTGAAACTTCTCTGGAAGTCAAAAAACGATCCCCCGAAACAGACTATTTTGAATAGCAAAACCCAGCAGAAAAACAAGCAAGGAATATGACCAGACTGTTGATCACAGCAAAGTAAACACTATCAGATCTCGGACATAAGCAAACATGCTGTGTACTACTCACAGTAAGATACACACTGAAACCACATGGAGCCGTCAACTCTCTCCTATCAGACTGGCAGGAGTGTAACAAGACACTGCTGACAATACTGTAAGAAAATAACTGCTCTTCAGCAGGATGGAATATGACCTGGTACACCGTCTACTGAGGAACTTAGCTATGACTGTCAGAATTACAAATACACATGTATTTTGGCTGACAACTTCACCTGTACAAACTATCCTACAAATGAACATCTACCAGAGATTAAATGCTGTATGATCAGAATAGTTCAATACAGCAATGTTTTTAATACCAAGACTATACATAACCCAAGTGTCAGACTGGCTGATTTATGGTAACACTGTACAACAACATACCATGCAGTTTTTTTTTTTTTTAAAAAAAAAAAAAAAAAAAAGGAATGAGGAACTTCTATTTATCAAGATAGAATGATCTCCATGTTGAACTGATCTCTACCAAAGAGCAAAATGTAGCTTACACAGGTTACCTACTGTTCCTGAGAGGGCAGACAAAATAAGAGTGCATACAAGTATACTTCCATTTGATTACAGGTTAAGATACGTAAAAAGTATATACAGGAAGTAGGGAAGTGAAGGAACCAAGCACATGGGCCCAGGGATGAGGTCCAAGAATGAGATATTTTTCTACATATACTTTATATATGCTTGGTTTTTTTTTTAGAATCGTATGAATGTATCACGCACACAGAAACAAAGAGGAAAAACATCAGCAAAAAAATAAAAGTGTTCACTGCTAAGGATTAGGATATAGATTGCCCCTCAATAGAGTACTGAAGCCTTGGTGTGCAACTACTCAGAGAGAATATAATGTTTAGGGGGGTGGGCAGGGCCAACTTGGAGGAAGTATGAAACTCTGGGCATAGCCATGAAAGGTACAATGAGATTCTGGAACTCCCCTACATCCACCCCTACTACCTCCACGGCCACCAAGAAGTGAGCGGTTTTCCTCTCTCACACCCAAAGGCCATCACTCCAAGCAACTACAGACTGAAAACACGGAAACCATGAACTAAAATAAACCCACCCCCTTTAAGTCATCCCCATCAGGCATTCTATCACAGAAATGGAAAGCCGATGAGCACAGCAATCAGTCTCAAGAACAACTAGCTTAGTCTTCGGTTTTACAACTGCACACATGAGATTATTCAAGGAAGATCAATGCCAATGAGTATTATTGAAGGGGGTTCCTACTGGCTCATATGAAACTTTTCACTGTAGATTATCTTAGAAGATATACTAACTTTATACTTGATAAGTGGGGCCAGAGCAATGGCTTAGCAGGTTAAGAGCATGTACCGCTCTTTTAAAGGATCCAAGTTCAGTTCCCTTGTATACCTACATCCAATAGCATGTGTGTACACACACACACACAAAAACACACATGCATCATTTCAAATACAAAATTAAAGTGTATTTAAAATGTAAAATATAAAATAATATATAATAAATTTGACACTGAGAAGCTATCTTAATCTGTATTAGATTATCTGTTGCTACTTTTTCCTTATGGTAAGTATCTACTCCTAATCCTATACTAAGTATCAAGGAGAAGAAAGATGGAGGGGTGAAGAGGAAAGAAGAGAGGGGAGGGAGAGAGACAGAGAGAGTGACTGATTTGTGTATCTCAGACTGACTTCAAACACTATGTAGCCAAGGATGACTAAAACTCCTGATCCTCCTCCATTCCCTCCCCTGAGCATCACTTACAGGCATGAGGCCACTACACCTGTCTCCCCACTGCCTATCTTTAAGGCCTTCCAGAGCAGACTGTAAAAATTCAGCAGTTCTAGCAATTAAAATCTCAAGACACTCGTTTGTGAATGAATATGAGCCCAAGAACATGAATTAAAGTCTCAAGACAAAACCAGTAACAACAGAGTCATTCTGGCTTTTACTAGTATAAAAAAAAATCAAAGAGGCAGATATTGGTCAACCATGAACTTCGGGTCAGAGGGGAGGGTCTACACACGTTCTTGTGTTTATTGTATGGCCATTATAGCATACTACTAATCACCTGTGGTGTCTTCCAACCCAGAGTAAAGCCAAAATGCAAAGCTAGCCAGTGACACCTGTGATCCTACCCAGAAAGTGTGGGTAAGCTCACAGATGAAAATATGAGAAGGAAGAAGGGCTGCCATTTGGACAGTAAGTACTATTTTTAAAACCCTTTGTAAGCTGGTCATCACATCCCAGCTCTCTAAGTGCTATCTAGAGAATATTATTTGCTTTTCTCCTAGTTCAATAAGTTGCAAATAAGGTCAGAGACCAGAAATGAGTAGTCAATAGAATGGGGAAAGCATTGTAACCTGTCACCAGTATGGACTACGTCCTTTGTTAGTCTATAGAAGGCTCTCGCA
Source organism: Arvicanthis niloticus (assembly GCF_011762505.2). Taxonomy (NCBI): domain Eukaryota; kingdom Metazoa; phylum Chordata; class Mammalia; order Rodentia; family Muridae; genus Arvicanthis; species Arvicanthis niloticus. Next base: position 22,766,521 of record NC_133432.1, read on the forward strand.
GGAAGAAATTACCATGTCACTCCATGTATAACACACATACACCCACACACCCCTACCTCCCTGTTCAGAGAATTAAAGAATCATTACTGTTATAGCTTGTACCTAGAATGTTCTCCCACAAAGACATTATATTGAGAGCCTATGTACCATCATTTCAGGAGCACTTTAGGGACATGACTAAAAATCATGAGGGCTCTGACTTCATCAGTGGGTTAATCCACTGGCTGGCTCAAAATCTGGTGAGCTTTTAGGAGGAGGTGGAAGCATGGGAGGCAGGACTTAGTGGAAGTGAGTTATTTGTAAGGCACATGGACCACATTAGCAGAGGGCATAAGAACTGTTGAGATAAGGCATGCTCAAACCCCTGGAACCTCAGAGATCTATCACAGTAGGCGTGGAGGTGCCTCCCTGCCTCTACTGCCTGCTCCGAAACATATAGCCACCACCCCCCAACTGAGAAAACACGGCAGTCAATCACATGATGCACATGGAATGCCTCTCCATGCTAATGAAGCATCTCAATAGCCTCAGTCTCCAGCCAATGACTTTCCCTTCCTGGATATTCTCACACACTTCTCCCAAAATTACATAATCCCTGGTTCATCCCAAATAAAGTGTATGCATTCACATCCACCCCCCAAAAAAGAAACAGGAGCAAGCTCAGATCATCTCAGAGAACTACTTCATCAGAGATGTCCATGGGGAAGGCCTTTGCCTAAGAACAGCAACACTACGTAAGACACCCAAAGAAAGCCTTCTCTCTTGCCCCTCTGGCACTTGGCACTAACTCCCAATTTAATGGGATCCTGCTCCTCTCAGCCTGTTCTCCCCTTCAGGTCTAGTGTGCAACAGCAGCCTCACACCCCAGAGAGACACGGACCAGACTCCATTCCTGACTTCCTCACCCAGTATACCTTGGCAACGTCCATCTGGGCACCCTGAGAGGAGGCCTTGGAAACACAGCATTGCCCCAAAACACAACTTCCCCTTCAGGTATGCTTTTTAGCAGAAGTCTCATGCCCCAAGGGAAATGGGACTGCAGTCTCCCCATCCCAGACTTTGCCCTGCTGGTTTATTGGCTGTGCCCAGACACAGCTAGCAACCCGGGACCCACAATGAACGTAGACACCACACTTGCTTTCCATCTTTTCATATCGGCTTTTTTTTCTTAGCTGCTACACTTTCTATTGCCAGTGAACTGTCTTGCCTTGGACAACAAGTTGGAACCTTCAAAACTGTGAGCCAAAATAAACCTTTTCTCTTTTTCCTTGAGAAAAAGGTCACAGATAGAAAGCTTACTAGTACAATCATTAATGAGACAAGAAACTTTTCTCTATGAAAGCTCCAGCAGCAGGCTGGGAATATGGTTCAGTTGGTAGAGTGCTTGTTTAGCATGTACTAAGCTCTGGTTCTGTCTGGGCACTGCATAAACTCAAAATGATGATATGACCCTGTCATGCTGCTACCTGGGAAGTGGAGGCAAGAAGATCAAGAATTCAAGGTCATTCTTGGCCACCTGATCTGTTTGAGACCAACCTGAGCTATAAGATCATATCTTTTTAGTTATATATATATATATATATATATATATATATATATATATATACACACTCTCTCTCTCTCTCTCTCTCTCTCTCTCTCTCTCTCTCTCTCTCTAATTAAAGCATAAAGGCTTATTTAGAGCAAAAAGACTTGCCTTCCACAGTTGTGACCATGGCTAAAGTTACATACAAATTTGCTTTTCCCAAGCTCACTGCTCTTGGTAAGGAATGAGGAGCTTCAAGATGGAACTTGCTACTCTCAGTATTTCTTTCTCCTCTGGTTATAGTGTCTTAATCATCAGGGTCATGAACTGGAAGGCTCCACTAGAAACTGCTGAGCCATCACAGAACTTCTGATCAACCTAAAAAGGGAAGGAAAGAGTGACAGACTGATTCTTCTGCATACACCCCTCTGGTCCCTCATGGAATTTTTGATGCTGTCACAAAAATCAGTTCAACCAAGATCATCTAACGTGGTCTTATTACACATTCTGGTGCCACCATAGACAGCGTCTGGAACTGTAATTTTAAAATGGAACAGGAAAGGGAGCATGCCTGCTTCCATGAAATCGGGGTAGGAGAGCAGGAGAGCAGTAGTGTTGACTCTGGGGCATGTGAGTATCTGCTCTGTGGGGCTTGGGAAGTTGAAAGGAGAAAGCAATGGGACTTGACTCCTCTTGGTCAGAACGTTGTGGTTTCTTTCACTTATTAGATATAAGGACATGCTCAGATAATGCTCACAGAATACAGAGGAAATCTACCTGTGCACTCTCCACCACTGACATTCTGAAACTGACTCTTGATTGCTGGATTTCGTATTTTAATCTTCTCTCAACCGGGAGTTCCATGCCAGCAGGAACCATTTTTATGTACCCTCCCAATGTCCCTCACCAATAGAAATATCAAAGCTAAGCCAATAGCAAAGACAAAAAAAACAACAACAACAACTTACACACTGACCAGAACACATTAAAAAATGCATACAAAATATAAACATTTATTCTATACTTGTTTGGAGAAGCCCATGTTTCTGTGAAAAAGGGACCATCTGCGGTTCAGTTCCCTTTTCCTAGCAAGAATTAAGTGGTGGATCTCAGCAAAGACCATGGAGCAGCAATGGTAGCATTTCCTAGGAACACACTAGAAACATAAATTCTCAAGCACCATATAGGCTTCCTAAAACTGTGAAGGAGGTCTAGTAACATGCACCCTTTAGACCTAATTTTATGTGTAAGTATGTATGTGAATGTTCATATACCATGTGTGTACAGGTGCCCGTGAAGGCAAGGAAGATGTCGATCCCCTGAAGCTAGAGTTACAAGAAATTTGTGACTCCCAATATGGGTAATGGAAACCTAATTCAGACCTCTAGAAAAGCAGAAAGCAAACACTCAATCACTGAGTCAGCTCTGCGGGCTCCTGGTGATCTTTAATCTACCTCTCATGACAGTCACATGTCAGGAAAGGCTTGAAAACCAATGTGTACACACACACACACACACAAACGCGCGCGCGCGCGCACACGTACATGTACACACGTTAGAGCCTTCTCCTGCCACTCACTGGCCAGAAAACTGAATAATATAACTGAATATTCTAAAATTCATAGGAATAAACCATGAGCTAGGTTTTCTAGTAATATTACATATGCCACCCTGGTTCAGTGGTTTTTATTAGTATAAATAATAAACACAGTATAGACATACATATTTTACCAATGAAAATATCAAATCTAAGCCAATAGCAAAGACAAAAAAAAAATCTTACACACTGACCAGAACACATTAGAAAATTAATGTTACACAAAGTGACAAGAAGACCAAGCTCTTGGGGCAGGACAGAGGTCACTCTGCATTCATCTCCAGCTGAAGCTGAAACTCATTTAGGAAAGGGCTTCATTCTCTCTATGTGCTGACGGTGCTCTGCTTAGAAGCCCAAGGTCTCTGCTGGAGATTCTCAAAGGCACATCTAGACAAGTGGGTAAGAATATTTGAGATATTTAAAGAAAGAGGAACAAGTTTTTACCATGAGCCAAATTACCATGTTGCTCTTCTGAAAATACACCCATAGCCTACATAGGGGGGGGGAAAAATTCTATACTCTTGCCAGGGTCTGTTTGGGAGGGAAAGCAGCCCAGCTCAGACATGCTTGGCAGGCACTAAGGAATGATGGTGCCAAGCTAGGGATATTGTTCAGTGGTTAGAGCACTTGTCTAGAATAATCAATGCCCTGGGTTCTATCCTTAGCACAGAAGGAACAAGCCTGCCCAAGAGGTGCTCTCAGCTTTTTTCATTAAAATAAAAAAAAAAAAAAAAAAAAGGCATGTTAAGGTATGAGTCTCATATTACCAGAACATCAACAATAATTCTTAATAAAACAGTTTTAAAAATTGATGTTAAATAATTCTCTAAATATTTTGATTAATGTATGTTTTTAAAATCAGCATCAACTAGTACATTTAGTGGACTGAAACCAGACTATCTATTATTCAAGTCATGACTCGAGATTTCTCAAGTTGCTGAGATAGCTTTTAAAAATTACTTCATGAAGCAGTCTGAAAAGATGACTCAGTAGTTAAGATTACTTGTTGCTTGATCTGGGTTTGATCCCCGGCACCTACATGGTTGTTCACAACCATGTGTAACCCCAGTACCAGGTGGAATGGGGGTCCGGTGCCCTTTTCTGATTTTAGTGGGCACCAGGAATGTACACAGTGTACTTTTTTTGCATGCAGGTGGAACACTCACACACATAAAATAAATCTAAAAAAAAATTTTAAATATTTTATGAAACAAAAAAATTAGAATAAACAGCTCCTCTGTATTGTCCACCTAACAATATATTCTGTAGCTCTGTGTCAGTATGTTAACGATTATTAGCCATATGGTATATGTGTAGCAGAAGCAACCACTTTCCCTCCCATGAGAGGCAAACTCATTTCTGGAAACACCCAAAATGCTTCAGCACAGCAAGACTTTCTTGCTGTACAAAACAGCACATACTTTAAACCCCATTTATGCCTAATTTCAAAGACATTTGTCTTTTTTCAAAGCAAGAAAAAAAAGTAATTTTATCTCTCACTGCCATACCTACACTCCAACTATAAATAGTAAGGGCACCTTGTTAAATAATGAATTTCAATCTACTTTCAACTCTGAGGGGTGGCCCTGCAACTATAATGACTTCTTTTAGATAATCCTATCCACTGAGTGCCCAAGTACAGAACAACAAAGCCACACCTCCACCACTTACGGAACCTAAAGAGGCTGATTAGTGATTAGTGCCCTGCTCTTTGTTCCACTGGCACACTGCTTCCCAACAGTGGCTGCGCACCAAAATCACCTGGAGAGCTTTCAAAATTCAAGATAACCTCTGCATCACTGAATCACTATCCCAGAGCCAGACCCAAAAATCTCTATTTAGTTTTAATGGTCAGTGTTTAGAATAGGTATTTAGTAGTGAGAAATAAGAAAGCAAAATATCTTTTTCTTTAAATCTGCCTGTATGGCCTGGCAATGGCTTACAATCTTACACACACACACACACACACACACACACACACACACACGCACGCATGCACGCTCACAGTGGAAATCATCAACAGAGGGTGGGGAGATATAGATGGTATCAGAAAACAAGAAGAAAGAAAAACTGAAGGCCTAGTATTCCCTATGAAACTTGGTCAATCCACCTAAATCCTCCCACAACTTTCCACTGAATAGGTGGGAGTGTGCAGGCCAGGAGAGTGGTGGCCACACTCTGAGCAGGCATCAAAATAGGCTTTTTAAAGTTTTTGGTTCACTGGGGATGGGGTTAGGGTTGGGCAGAGTTAAGAATGTGGAATATGCTATCTAACACATTTCATACTGCAGTACTGGTCACCCCAACTGCACCAAAACCACCAGGCTACAGCAATGCTGTGAAAATCAGAAGCCAGGGCTGTCGCTCAGAGGGTAGAGTACAGATTCTATCCTTGGGCAACATGCACACACCCCAAAAATGAAAAGACCAAGAAAATCAGATCTATAACTTCAACCTTCTTAACTAGATGCATTCATTTCACCAAGTACCCGAATTGATTTATCTTTTTCGTATTCTACAGCAGAGATTGCAGATACTCCTTAAACTTTAACTTGATGGACTTTATGAGTTAATAGAATGCACATCCCAGCTGGATGGATATGAGGTTACAAAGGTAAAAGGAGAAGTCCCCATCCTGTGGGGCCAGTTACATTAACAGCCAAAGAGTACAATACACGTCCAGAGGCAACAAGTTAAGCCTTTTATTGTTGTGAGAAAGTGCAAATCTACAGAGCATAGGCAGGGGTAGGATGTTCTACAGACATATTATTGTACCAAAAAAAAAAAAAAAAAAATTAAAAACTTAGTCATAGCATGAGTTGGATTTCCCCTTGGGACCAAGTATCTTCATAATTTGCTCTAATGCCCTCTGGGTTTACCCCTAAGAGGGATCAAGGGGCTGCTGAGATGCAATGACTGCCCCCAAACAACACTAAGCACTAACAGATGTCTCTGCATCCTGTTGTTCAAGTCTCCAGAACTGTTTTGGATGAATCCAACCATCACTGTCCTATAAAAGAAAGTACAACTACAGCTTATGGAGCAGAGGGGATTCACAATGGTGAGAATATTACCAGCAGTGTCAATATCTGACTAAGGTTTATACAACTCCAAGCTCCCAGTCTTCATGAAGGCACTACTGACATCTCACTTCCAGGTGTGCTGAACTTTAAATGCTACAGATGCAATCTTTGCTCAACTTGAAAGATCTGGGGAAGTGTTAAATCTTTATAATGCTTAAGACATACACTCACTGAAAAGATTTTTCTTTTTATTTATTTATTTTTTTATTTATTTTTATTTATTATGTATATAGTCTGCTTACACATATGTCTACAGGCCAGAAGAGGGTACCAGATCTCATTGTAGATAGTTATGAGCCACCATGTGGTTGCTGGGAATTGAACTCAGGACCTCTGAAAGAACAGCCAGTGCTATTATCCTCTGAGCCATCTCTCCAGCCCAAGATTTCATTTTGAAAGCTGGAACCCATAGGAGTCACCAAAGACTTCTCTGCAAACACTTAATATGCCCAATCAGAAGTGTGCCCTTTTAAATATCAGGTGTTTCCATTAACAATTTATTCCAAAGAACTATAACAACATGGGGGGAGGGGAACACCTCATGATGCACTCTTTCCCTCTCTACATTCTTCTGTTGTTCATGAAATTTTGTTCAGGCTCTCTACAGACCTACAACAGTAGGCCAGAACAATTCAGTAGTCTCCTTGGAAGAAGAGATGTTAAAAGTATTTTCAAGGTCTACCAGAACTCACTAGCAATGCCACTGCCTCTGAAGCATCACACAACCCCACCGAAGTCTCATGGGTTTAGTGAGGAAATGCAAGGAGCTGAAGAGGCTGTCGGTGTGAACAGCAAGACCCAACACTCGCCTCAGGTCCATCTAACTTCTTCATGCCTAATGCACACTGGCTTTACAGGAAGAAAAAAACCAATCCAACCTCTCTATTAGCATGGACCCCACCACCGAAGGCAATTCACACAACGGAGAGTTACTACCTCTGTCTTGGAGAACCAGCTATTAGTAGTAACGCAACACAACTGGTAATATGAATAAACTACTAAGTGACCAATACACAAATTTCTATCAATGTTTATTGAGTATGTAGTACGTGACCTGCTGGTACTGTTCTAAGAATTAAGGATATGAAAGTGAACAGAAAAAAAATTTTTTTAAAAATCCAAATACCTCAACCCAGTGAAAACTTAACATTAATGCAAATGGTAAACAGCTGTTTAAATAGAAATAAAGCAGAGCACAGAGAGAGAGACTGGGGAGAGGGGAGGAATGGTTGAAGATAGGAGAAGAGCTGTAGATCAAACAAGACCTCTCTGAAGAAGAGACTGTGGCCAGCACTGAAATGACCAGCACTGAAGTGGACACCAGACGTTTGCTATCAGTGATATATATGACAACCTACAGGCAGAGAGTCTATACTTTACAGCTTACAAAAAAAAAAAAAAAAAAAAAAAAAACAGAACTCAAGATAGTTGAATGACTTCACAATCCACTGTTCCCCATCATCTGCAAAGGTTTGGACACTGGCCTTGTTCTCCAATGCAAGGTCTATGTATTCCAAAAGACGCCCAAAATGATTGATTCATCATGGTACAAAAAGAATTACAGATTATCTAAGTATACAATTTAATCTCGGTTCTTTTCATCTCCTAACTTGTGGGTGAGCTTTATATGTGTTGTAGATACCTATGTGGTTTGGAGAGCTAGCATGAAAATGTCTTTATTGAGAGGGACACATCATCATAAAAACACCTGTTTTGAAGAGCAGAATATAGTGTTAAGTGTGCATTATCTAGAATATAGTCTGGTAAAAACAATATTCCCAGATACAGAATGAAATAAAATAGATCATACATATGAGTCTAAGGTGTAATTTGCTGAGGAATGAAGAAACCACTGCCTCACTGAACCTATGAACAGTCCTCCAGAGCTAAAGTCCCACACGCTATGATTACACCATCAGCTCCCTTCCCAGAAAGCCATTCAGTCCACACTAAAGGGAATCCACCAATTCATTCAAAATTGGTCACCAGACAGCAGCTGTCAAACAGTAATAACTTTTGGTCAGTCCCTTCCCAGACTGTTTAATACACACGTAAACATAAGTTTCATAAATTGTTCAAATGCATATTTACTCAAAATACCATTATGGGTCTATCAGACTGTTACGAGCGATCAGCTAAATAATATGCATTTTTTAAAAGGCTTGGCAGCTTAATACATATTTTTACTGCTCACATAACTCAAAAACAGCCTCAGTGTAAAACGTTTAATTTGACACATAAATAGTCCATTATATGGCCTAATCCTCTTTTGTGTTTTCAAAAAGGAAAGAAAGTGCCAGGGTATTTCAATTTGATAGGAGAGGCACAGAAAGTAGAAAGGAAAGAAAATTATTCACACACAGCCGTTGATCTTGCTTTAGTGCTAGGGATATTAAAAAGGTGTGCTGAACAATATCACTGAGGCTGATCATTTAAGGGGAGGGATCAAATTAATCACAGGGTTTCTTTCCTATTACCCTGCTCAAAATGTTTAATATTATTCACCTGTAAACTCACCCACTAGAGTCGAGTTTCTCAAAGGAGAGTCATAGAATCACATATGTAATCCCAACAAACAGAGGTTTGTTTTCTTTAATATGACAACGTATAATACGGTACTTATATATTGGTCTAATAAGCAAGCTAGAAAATCCCTAGAAATATGTTATGGTAAATTAAAACCAGCAAGTCAGCAGAGAACACAAGTATGTGGGACTTGTCTATCAAGAACCTGAACTACTCTGCAAAGCTGCGCCCACTCATACCCTGCGGTGCACCCACACAGGAACACTCAGAACTCTGAATTCTCACAATCCTCCAGATGGACGATTTATTATTACCATAACCTCAGGGTAGTCTTAAATCAGTCATTGTTTTTGCTGTGTTGCCATTCCTGCTTTTAAAATATAAATTGCTTGCTTTAAAACACCCTCAAATTTGATTCATTGAAGATTATCTGAGTACTATGGAAAGACTGAGGAGGTACACCACTTATAGTAACTATTGTGCTAGCCTGCAATTTTCCAGTATCTTTACATATATGTGTTACAGCAAGCATAATAACCTAAATCCCTACTAATAGAGCAGACACACATACAGCAAGTCTCACTCCAAAGTCACTACCCCTGTGATAAACCCTCACTTACTGGCAGTAGCATTCTAGAGCATAGTATAGCATTCGCTATCAAAGAACACCCAACCCACATTTCCCAGCCTTCTGGAACCCTGTTTTATAAATCACTTACATGTAGCTCATACTAACATTTGCTTGGCTTAATGTTAGGTGTTCTAGTGAGTTAAGAAGTATCTAAATGGCTTAAGCCCAAAAATATTGAGGCCACTAGCTCCAAACCTTCGAGTCAGAGGCATTGAGGCAGATCTAATACCTATGATAGCCATCTACAAAAAGGTATGTACATGACTGAAGCTCACACTATGGGCCACATTTCATAATTCTTTTTTTTTTTTTTTTTACTACGTTAATTTGTATGTGTGCATGTGTGTCTACGTGAGTGTGCACAGGTGGAAGTCAGAGGACAACTTGCAGGATTCTGTTCTTTCCTTCCACTGTGTCAGCTCCATGGACTGAATTCAGGGCATCAGGCTTGGCACCAGGCACCGTTATTTACTGAGCTATTTTGGTGCCCTATGTTTCTTATTTCTTAAAAATATAACAATTCTCAATTGTTTGTAGGAGGAAAATTTTATAATGTTACTTTCCATAGTTAGTATTTAGAAAACCATTGGATACTTTTAAACTTTTCAAATATGAAGGGCAACACCATTTAAAGGGCAAAGCCTTTTAAAAACATTTGTGGGTCCCCCAAAATTTGCAATTCTTACCTCATCCTTAAACACTACTTTTGAGCACCTTGAACCCAGGGATAAGGTGCCCTGGCTCTAGATCTCTATCTGTTATCATCAGTATTTCATTATCAATTAAAAAACTACATCTATTCTATCTTGTAGGCAATGTCAGGATTTATTCTTTCTGGGGTTTTTTGTTTGTTTATTTTTATTTTTTTAAAGGCAGAGTCAAGTTTGTTAAGTTTCTACTACTGATTCTTTCCCAGAGGGGAAAATGTCTTCCACTCTGATACATGTGGTCTCTTAGCTCTTGTGTTCACATTCTTTCATATTGTGTCTCAGTGTGGCTTAATTCTTTTTAACACTATGAAAAAAAGTGTTTCTGCCTTGCTACAACCCATACTCAGCACTGTTCTGATCCCAGGGCTCTATGGAGGAAATCTACTACCGTTCTCCTACAGAGAGCCTCTAGAAATCTAAGAGCAGACTGGGTATGATACTTATTCCCAGCACTTAGGAAGCAGGCAGAACTCTCAGGATGAGGATAGCCTGGACCACACAGAGAGTTCCAGGTTATCTAAAGCTACACATTGAGGCCCAGACTAAGAAAATGCAGAAGCAGTAGGCACAGCCTTACCTTGGTCTCCTTGGCCCAGTCTTTATGTTAGAAGCCCATCCTAGTCACCTCTTCTGAATATCACTGTTTAACCTGTGTCTGAAGTTTAACAGCACAGTAAAGACAGGGAGACATTTTCCCCAGCAGTCAGCCTCAGGAATCCAAAGTTTCTAACTCTGGCCCTGGCCTCCACTGGGGTATGAGTGTGCCTTTATACCTGAGGCTCTGACACTCACATCTTCATACTTACAAACCAACTGTTCTTACCCACTGACTTATCTCCCCAGCTCCTACAACACCACTTTATATGAATGCTATTTGGTTTGGTTTGGTTTCTTTTAACCCAATGTCCTACTGAAATCCCTGTGTTGTCAGAAACTTTGTTATCTTAGGACTGATTCTCTACTAAATTCAACCCTAACAAATATCTATAAGGTAAAAGTCTGCTTAGTTTGTCTAGATGCCAAGATGGTTAACAAGAAGTAAAAGAAAATAAGATTCATCCAAAATTACCTAGAAAGATCTCAAATGGAGGAACAGAAAAGTATGACCCGCTTTTGATTTCTGCTATGTTCAAAACTGACCTGGCTCCCATCTAGTTAAGATAAACAGAAAAAGGCTTCTTGACCTTGGAGCTGTGGGGGCGACTTAGTAGTGAAGCACTGGTGTAGCAAGAATAAGCCCTGAGCTCGATCTGCAGCTCTATGAAAATCAGTAAAGAAGCAAAAGAAAAAGAAAAACACTAGAACTAAGCCTTGGATCAAGAGAGAACTTAAGATGGGTGGGGGAAAGACATAACTGTTTCCTGTCTCGGTGCTCTGTGGAGAGGGACAGAGGTGAACGATGTCAACCACTGCAGCTTGGGTGGAAGGACCTCATGGAATTACCTCAGGGAATATGGCTAGGAGGAGGTTGGGGCAAGGCAGAAAGGCCAAAGAAGCCAGCTTTCATCCTCAAAGCAGGTAAGTCACTAAAATTTTTAAGTAGGAGAAAAACATGATAAAAGCTGTATTTTAGAGACAGCACAAGCCTCTGCATATACCTGGCATTTAATCAATGATGTGGACAGATGTATAGATCCGAACTGCCAGGAAACTATGACCTGAAACTTGCAGAATAAATAATAAAAAAATTGCTCCCCTAGTGAAATCCACCTCAGCCCCAACTCTTTATCTTTTTAATTTAATTAAGTACCAAAGAACAAAGGAAACAGAGAATGAAGAGACAGTGTTGATTTGTCAGAGCTTATGTCCAAGACTCATTTACTCTCCTAAATCAAAACACATATTTTGTACTGGGTTATAAATGATATAGAAGCATTAAATATTTACTCTTCCCATTTGCTATTATTTTTCGCTAGTTACTCAGCCATAACAGTCATTAGCATGCTGAAAAGGAACTTCATGTAAATTCATCACTGATCTGGGAATACCGCAGCTCTGATGTACTATACTGGCTGCAAGCTACTCCCGGCTCAGAGGCGCCATTTCCCTACAGGCAGGGCCAAATGTCTAGTTCACTCACAATTTACAAATGATTATTTTTCTAATTAATCATTCATCAAAAAACATAAACGGCAATAGGGTGTGAAGAGGCTGCTGGCGAGAAGACAGACGGGCACATGGATCCATCAGTTTCTCCCTCCTAGCTCTGAACCATGAGCTCTCTGATGAGCTATAGGCTCATCACAGAACCTTCCCCAGGCATCAGGGAGCTACCATTCCAGAGAAAGACTTGACCCTTATTCAGCATACAAGTGTTCCATATGTGCTCTGGAGGGGCTTCTTATAAAAGCTTCCTAACTAGTCTCTTTCCCCATGACCACCCAACCGCCTGCCCAACCTCTACCTTACCCTACAAGACACACAAGACATACAGCTGTGAGACATACAACTATTGAAATATTTATCATCAAAGAGGACCTTGTCATGGTCTAAGAACCTACTACACTTCATTTACAGTTGGAGAAAATGAGAGAAGGGAGGTTCCAGTTTGCAGATCATCCCCACAGCTCAGAACCTGAAGACCCCTATAACTGAAGCTCTCTCTTCTAGAAAAGTCTTCCCACACTGGCTGGCCAACTTCAGTACCCTGTCACTTGTGAGAAGGCTAGCAGAGAAAGGTCCATCACCTTTAACAAGACTACCTACATTTCAAATACATAAACCAATTTCTAAAGAGATATACTAAGGAGAATACAAGTATGTAAGAACATCAGTGCTAAAAGTGGCCAGTATTAGTAAGTTCTAAAGGGATAGAGGCATCCATATTTCCATACCACCAATATTCAGACTTTTGACATTTAAAAAAAAAAAAAAAGAAAACTCAAAATAATCCTGACTCAATTCAACCCTGATTTAAGTGGGCAGGGTGGCAAGGAAGTGTTCTTAACAGATTTTACACTTCATGCCCATTGCCCAGATGTCAGGGCAAGAAGTGTCAAGCTCTAATCATTGAGACTGGAGTTTTAATCCCAGCATATAGAGCACAGTCTCTGCTGTTCAGTTTCTTTAACGGTTAAGACAGATGTGCCCTTTCCACTTATTGAGAAGCACTCACAAAACAGTGTCTTTGAAAATCTAGAGGATACTGAGGTAATCTGCCTAAGATTAATCCTCTCACTTATAGTCTAGGCCTCCCAACATCCAGGACAACCATAAGGGGACAACCTGTAGGCCTGTTCCAGCAGTATGACCTCAAGCAAGAGAGGTTGATTTGGCTGGAAAGATGGTTCAGGTGGTAAGAATGCCTGCTCTTCTTGTAGCTTTCAGCACCGACAAGCAATCCACAATTGTGTATAACTCTAGCTCCAGGGGACCCAACAACTTCTACAGGCCTCATGGTCACCTACTTTCAATTCCCATAGCCATACACAGACACATACTAGAAAATAAAATTATTTTTAAGGGTGACTAATTTCAAAGTATTTTCTCATCTCTAAGTTCACAAGAGGAAGGCAACACTTAACTGACTGATCCAGTTAAAATAAATTAATTAAATTTGAAATTTAGAGCTGGAACAATAACTCTAAGATAAAGACATGTGCCCTAAGCCTGAGGCCCAGAGAGTTCAATTGAACTCCAGAGAGTTCAATCTCTGGAGCCCAAAGGATGAAAGGAAACCACCAAATCCTGAAAGTTGTCCTCTGATCTCCACACATCAGTCATAACATACACACACTAAACAAATATGAAAAAGTTAATAATCTAGTCCATACATTAAATATATCACCAATGCTTGCTTCTCCATAAATACATAATGAACATTAAAAAATACAGTCAAAAAATCTTTATAAACCTACCAGAGAACTACAAAACTATACACACAATCCTTTCATTTTCCTGATTTTCTTCCAAATGTATGCTGTTCTCAAAAGTACTTTGTAATTCCTTAACACCAATTGCAAAGATCTTAATGCAGAATGCCTCGAGAGTATGCTACTACATACACTAACTCATCTCCATTAAATCAACACATTTCAGTAACAAAATAGGCAAGACAATAAATACCTAGTGTATGTCTTAACTTAAATTCTTCAACCTACCTGTGATGTCAGACCTCGAATAACTGTTTGATAGAAAAGGTAACTTAGGCACAGAAATCATATAATATGCATCTGGACATAAATCCTGGCATCCTAGTTCCAGAACTCATGCTATTACCCACTATCAATGTTTACTCCCTTGTAGTATCAGTGACAGGCACTAACACACAATCAATTCTACTGTATCTCCAGGAAATAGCCTATGGGGAGAAACCAAACAGAACACACAAACGCCAAACAGCCTGGCCTTGGATCAGTCACCATCTCTCCTGTTTTGTTTCTCTAATGGTGAAATAAGTATAGTATTTCTATGGCTGATAATGAATGCAATTGGCTAAAGAGTAGCAAGACAAAACTCCACACATATATACTTCACCAAGGTGACAGCTCAGCCAACTACTATCTCCATCTTTCTGCTTCTAATCTAGACACAAGCTTGCCTTTGCCAAATAAACTTTCCTGTCCCCACAAAAGTAATTGACTGCAGCGAAATGTGCAGCATTGCTGGCAAAAGCTAAACAGGAGGAGTCAACATCTCAAAGCTGTGTCTGTCTGAAATATAATACAGTGGGCAGGTTGTTTCTTCAAAATAGATGGATCTACGGTTTAGGGCAGCACAGAGCATAAATCTGTCTCTGTGAATGGCTTGCGCCACGTCTGTCTCGTTCTTTGTGCTATTGTGTGCTATCTGGCAATATATCTGTCACAACTCCACTTCCTCCCTTCCACAGGGACAAAAGTTGAGAGGAATTGGAAATACAACCCCAGGCACAGCCTTATGAAGGCCACAATTGAGCCTCTGAAAACTCCAGGCCAACTTCAAGCAAAGCACCAGTTCAGCATGTCCATACATGAGGCAATCTGGTTAGGCAATAAGCCCATTTCATCATCATTTCTGTTCAACTCCCAACAAACACCCAATCAGAGAAACCACATTTACCATCAACTTGATGCAGAGACACAAATAGAGCGTATGTTATGATTTTGCCCTCTGTGGTCCCATCTATAACATCCAGAAGTCAATTCAAGAGGCTCTAGATAGCCAAGGAACCACACCAGACTCCCTTTGTAAAGTTCTGGGCAACCTCACCAGAGGCTGAAGTTATTGGAAGAACCCAGCTCTACCTACTGTGCCTCTTCTCTGGGCCCCCATACCCTTAGGCCTGGCTTCCTCCTAGAGGCAACCACTTGTCCTGTGCCTGAAGAATGAGGCCTGTAAGGTCTTCACATTTCCACAGGTGGGCCTTTAGCTTGAGAACCTGACAAGAGTATTGCAAAATTGTAACCACCTTGAAAAAGCAATTCATCAGTATTACTGCCTGCCTCACCCCAAGAGTTTGCTATGGGATAACTACAATCTAGGGTCTCAGAGAAGGCACTCCAGGAAAACAGGTGATAGGTGATGATCCACAGGTTGAAATTGCTGACTGCTAAACTCAGCAGAGAATCTCACTTGAAAAGAACATTTATAAAATGAAATAAAATAAAACAAAATAAAAACAAATACACCATTCAGGCTTAAAACTACATAAATTACAAACCCCCTGCTTCTGCCTAAGTTTGCTTTTAGAACTTACAACCCAGCCAAAGAACAGAATTTAATACAACGAGAAAATTAACAACAGATGGTTTCATACAGTTAACCTAGAGGAGTAAACAGTATGAGCAATGTCTCTAGAAGAATAAATCTCCTCAGAAAGGACATATGAATATCTGAAACACCCCAAAGTAGAAATAAAACAAAATTAAACCCAGATTAGATCAGCATCAAACCATCACCACGTTTCTGGCCACAATGGGCCTCATCTCTCCTTTCATCCCTCTCTCTTTTCTTGTTAAGGATAAGAACGCATCTCTTTTCATCACTCCTCAAATCACCAACTTTCTCTCTGTAGCTTACAGGAACAAAGTCGTTGCCTGTGATAGTTGGCTTTAATAGGCAACTTGACACAGCCTAGAATCACAAAGAGAACACGGGAACAAACAGAGTCTCAGAGAGGAATTTATACATATTGGGTAGGCTTACAGCACGTCTTGGGGAAGCGGTATCTTAAGCTAATTGGTGTGGGAGGATCTCACCCACTGTGGTGAGCACCCTTCACTTTGCAGGGGGTTCTGAACTATATAAAAAGGTTGGGAAATTGAGGTTGAGCACAAGCTCATTTTTAGTCAAACTAGAGTAAGAGAGATCAGCAGAACACTAAATTTTAACACTGGGCACACAGCACCTCACTTCTCCAGAACTCCTTCTCCTTATTTATAATGGAGGTATGCTACAGAAAAGCCTTGTACGCTCTACTACACCCACAGGCTTCCTTCGACCCCCAGAAGACCTGTTGTCATAGTTAGCCTCAACTTGACACCAATCTAAAACCACCACCTGTCACAAGGGAAGCTTACCTAAAGAACTGCTCAGATTAGAATGCTATAGCCGTGTTGGTGAGGCATAATCTTACTTACTATTTTATGAAAAAGGATGCAGCCCACTGTGGGCCATGCCATGCATAATCAGTTGGGTCTGGGCCCTGTAACATAGCTAGCTGAGAAAGCCAGAGGAAACAAGCCAGTAAACAGTGTTCTTTAGTGGTTTCTGCCTCTGTTCTCCTTCAAGCTCCTGCTTTGGCTTCTCCTGATGATGGACTGTGACCTGCAGCCTTCCTTCGAGTGTTGTTTTTGGTCATGGTGTGTAGCACGGCTACAGAAAGCAAACTAGACCACCTAGAAACCAAAAGCTCTTTTTAAGAATGCATCAAAATAGAGTAGATTTTCAATCCCTGTTTGGGAATTGTCCATCAGCTTTTAATGTTCAAGAAATACTCCTTAATTAGCACCAGAACTGTAAATGATAGTTATTTAAATGGGTGACGAAAAGTTGTGTTTCCTAAAAACACCTCTATGCCTTTATTAAAAAAAAAAAAAAAAAAAAAAAAAAAAAAAAAAAAAAAGTACCTCTAAGTGAGAAATCCATTATTATATGTAGTTTCAGAATAATTTCTCAAAAGAAAGGGGGGGGGAGGGGTTCTGTATAGTGGGGGAGGGGGTGTTTGCTACCCATGCTGGCTGGCCTTCACTTCCCTTCTGGATTTGCCTGCCTCTACCTCTTAAGTACTAGGATCACAGGTGTGTGTCATCACACCCAGATCTACATGTAAAATTTTGAAAGAGCAAACTGGAATATGGCCTTGGTTCAGCATAAAGAATTTTGAATAGCTGCACAGAGAATTCAAAGAAACCAGGTGTGATCTGGAGGCTTAGGCAGGAGGATCATGAGCTTAAGACAAGCCTGTGCCAGATCAAGACTGCAGGGCAGGTGAGACAGAGAGAGACAGAGAGTGAGTTAAAAGCAAGTGATTCCATGGGAGAGGAAAGAAAAAGACTTGTTGAGGGATGTTAACTCCCAAGATGAAGACTTAAGTCTATAAAGGTGGTTACAGACAGTCCCAAGGTCCCACCTAAGGCTGGCCAATTGGTTACATTGATTTCTCAATGTCTCAGCTCTATTCAGTGTGCTGGAAGGTTGTATCCTACATCAATATAAGAATAAATACTTCCAGAATTTCATGGCATCCTTCACAGTAAGTACAAACAGTGCTGAGCACTGCAACCCCAGTGTAAGGATTGCTGACTCTGCTTCTTAGCTATGCACGCACTGGAATAGAGAAGCTATACCACCCTCCTTTCAGCGGTCCTATCCACCTCCTGCTCAACAATATACCTTCACCAGCAAAGAGGTAGAGAGGTAGTCCTCAAAACTATAAGGTAACAGACATAAAATTTTACTCCCCAGATGCTCTGAACCTGTATTTCCAAGATGATGGCAATCTCCTACAATATGAATATGTGTTCACAAATCCACACATCATAGAAGAATTAAACCCTTCCTCAGAAATGACCAAAATAAGTGATTGTGATTGATGCAGGAAGAATCCTGGAGAGTTGAAATATACAGGCTAGCCTACTAAAAAGCCCTAAATACTACTGGTTCTCAAGGCAAGGTACATTAGGTGAAGGTTTCCTTTTCTCCCTCCTCCACCCCACCCACCCACACATTTCTTGAGCCTGGAGAGATGATTAAGCAATTAAAAGTATATACTGCTCTTCCAGAGGACCAGAGTTTGGTTCCCTGCATCCCAATCTGGATGGTTCACAACAACCTGCAGCTCCAGCTCCATGGGATTCCTACACACTCTTCTCTAAGTACACTCACCTGCATGTTACACAAAATTCTAAAAAGTTCCAACAGCATAGATAGCTTCTCATCTAGCAATATATGGACATGGACATGGACACACATGCATGCACACACATACACATGTACACACAAGTGCATATACACATACATGCTCACATGCACACACACACAGTTGGGGGTCTCATTTTTGGACTACTTTATAGGAGTCAGAGTACCAGAGAATTACTAGATGTCAGAGTACCAGGGACTTATTAGATTTGGTTAAAACCTCTAGAACAGAAAAGTTTTTCCACTGTTGAGCTATGAAAGTGGAAGCACTGTGGAAAGCAGAACAAAGGCAGCATACAATGACAGGGCGCCACCATGCGTGATTCAGATGGCTTGATGCACTAACGTTCCATCCCCACTTCACAGATGAGGACAGCTGAGCGCAAGCACTCAGTGTCTACACCATTACACTGCTCTACCTCTAATCAGTGGCATTCAGAACAAAGGACAAAAACTCCAGACAGATATTTGGTGAACATTCCTTCTACTTGCCTATTCTAAACTTGCTTTTCGTGAGCTTGCTTTTCATCTATGACATGATGAAGCTCCATAAACAGTAAGTACAGGAAAGTAGTATACTGGTCAGGGGAATAAAATGGCACCCTTTTCAGCCTTTGTCCCAGACACACTAGGTGCTCTCTGTCACTCTTTAAGTATGCCTTTGAGTCACTACTTACAAAACAGGAATAAGGCTTTCTGGTCCTACGGAACTTCATGGAAGAGAGGGCAGAAAGAATCTAAGAGCTAGTGGATGTAAGGAGAGAGCCTTGAAATGCTAACTACACAGCATGGCTGCTACACATAACAACTTGGGGCAGCTGTGGCTACCTGCATGAGACTGAGCCAATCAACATTCCAGCATGAATTGGGGAGTGGGGGGAGCCAGGAGAGGACTCTTAAGGCAGAGGTGTTCTAGGCAGCTGATGGCTGCTGGGTTGGGTAGAGTCAGATTACTAATGCCTCATTGGATGATCACACACTCATGTGTGTATGAACAGCACTGATTGCACTGAAAGGATTATTGATAACAAAGAAAAAGTTTAGAGAGTACATGAACCTGTGAGGGAGAAAGGGTTGGTAGCAGTGAGGGAATTAGAGGGAGGTAGTGATGGATGAAAATGATTAATCTGCATGGTATGAATGTAGGGAACTTTCAAAGAATAAAAAATATTGATTTAAAAAAAAAAGACTTCCTGATCCTATTTCATTTTATCACTAAGTAAGTATGTTGATAAAACATGTGCAGTGTGTTACAAATATTTCATATTTGGGAATTTTTATATTTAGGGGGGGAAACATGAGCTTAAGAACTTGGAAAGCAGCTCTGAAATCTGCTGGAAACAATGCAACACACAACCAACATAAACCCTGCTTACTTGGGACTTGTGTGTTTGAACATCAGGTTTTCACTCTTGGCCTAAGAGAAGGTATCTGTCCCTCCAGCCTTAGGAGCAAATGCAGGACTAGAAAGTGATGCAAAAACAGCCGAAATGACTTCATTACCTTCGCAGCAATAAGGCTATGGACAGAAACACAAAACCTGTCTTACTCTGAACCAATTCCACGGCCAAATTCTAATAAGAATCTTTCTTCTCCTTACAAACAATTTGTGTGAACACAAACTTGGCCATGTACACTGGTGAGGCTGGCTTCCGGCTAAGTGAAGGAGGTAATCGCAACAGCGTTCATGATTATTCCTTAACAAGCTCCTGTCTCTCCATTAAGCTGCTAAACAGAAGTGGCAGAAAGCAGAGCAGGTCTGTCTTTAGCTCCCTCAAGTGACTGCCACGTAGACAAGACCATCCTTCTAGGTTCAGGGAACAAGGTCATGTGAGGATCAGGTCTCCCTTTAATAGAATCCCCAGCCAGCCTGTCATTCCTTTGCTTTTCTTACTGAAAGTGCCAGGGACAGACCTGCCAACTTCCTTTTTTAGCACCACAATCTCTTGCCTTAACCAGACAGTCTCCTTCTGTGTTCCAATAAAGCACAGAATACAATCCCAGCTTCTAAAAACACATGGTCCTTGAGAGGACTTTTTTTTTTTTAATGGATATACAGTATAGTAACAAAGAGACATAAAAGCAAGGTAAGGGCCCAGAATGAATTACCTGATGAAAGCATTTACCAATGATTTGACTCTCCAGCAACAAATTCTAAAGATACAATGGGTCTGAATTCAGTTGTTCTGAGTGCTGCAACCGCAGCAGTCAGTCACCCAATAGCTAATGCAGAATGAGCTGCTGGCAGCCTACAAATTCCCCGTGGTTCCTAGCGTAGCTGGAGAACAAAAATCACAACTGGCATTTAGCTGCCCTCTCCAACAAAGAACTGCATCAATTCGCCACTCGACTAATCTTAACATCAGACCTGCCAGAACCAAGAAAAAGACAAAGCCAGGCGAGAAGACACTTAACTCTGAAGAGTGGAATCTCAGTTCTGGGTCCCTGGGATTCTGGCCAGTTAACTGCACAAAGTATCATGGGAAACCTCGTAGGGAAATGATGGCAGCTCCAGCTGGGATAAAGAGCGTTTGTGGGAGACTGCCCAAGGACAGGTGGCTTATCATCTCTCTCTGCTGCCATTCTAAATGTCATCCTTGGCTCTCAGGAAGCCCTAAGGGCTGCCTATGTGGAACACAAGATGTGGACCCTGTGCAAGGTTGCTCTTTGTGAGGTCAAGGTCCCATCGTATTGTTATTACTATGCAGTGAAAGACCATCTAACAAATCAGTACTGTAGCAAAAGATCACCTAATAAATCAGTACTGTATGTTTTGATGGGTATAACTGGAGAGACAGTTTAAGCCTCGCCCTCACCAGTACCATTTCTCAAGGAAAACTCAACCACTTTCTCTTTATTCTGGCAGCTGTGAACCCACCCTTATCTCTTTCAGAAGACTCTACTCTGTCCTGCCTCTGCTGGCGAGCCTTCACACGGCTTTATCAGATGTTCCTTACACATAATGTCTCACTATGTAGCCCAGGCTAGCCTGGAACTCAAGCTGTAGCCTAGGTTGGAGTCTTAGCAGGTGTCCTGCTTCTGCCTCCCAAGAACTAGGATTTCAGAGTGAGCCAGCATACCTAGCAGTGGTTGCACATGTCCTTTTCCCTAAGTTCCTAGTCTTAGTGTTTGAGCACAGTACCTGTGTTGTAAGCCAACTTAGGTTTTAAATCCAATGGCTCCATATAAAGTAGAATGCAATTAAGTTTCTCAGTAACTAGCAATCTCTACTCAAACTGCCTCTTCAAACAAAGTACCTTAAGAAAGATGAATATATATATATATATATATATATATATATATATATATATATATATATATATATCTCCCCTAGATTGTTATTTTAAAAAACTGAGTTATTTGCCAACCCTATACCCTTACACTACACTTTCACTCCAAGTCACACAAACAACTCTGGCCATCTCAAACATGCATATACTCTTAGATATGAAACTGTTGTATATACAAAGTCATCGAGAAATACATGCACACAAATGCATATACATCCACACACTTGGAGCACCAGCCAGAGAATCAAGGATTCTGCAGACGTTCCTGTTTTATTAAGACCTCAGTATCACCTTTATCAGATGTACATCTTTTATCTTTGCAGAAATGTCATGAAAGAAGAGAGAATAGGAGCTACTGCGCCGTTCTTCAAAAGAATCAAAAAACAAGTTTCTTAAGTGATTTCTTCAAAATTGCATAAATAATGACTCTTGGTTTGTAAAAAGAACCTCCCAATACACATATCCCAGAGGCATGCAGATGATGGTGCGGTGCATGTGAAGAACAGACTGCCAGATTGCTAAATTATGATCCATTATTTAACCTGGGGGGGGGGGGGGTATGCTTTATCCATAGACTTCTTAGATTTTTCTTAGAGAAAGAACTTTCAGCCACTTTCCCAGAAGATTCTACCTTTTAAAAAAAAAGTTATTTTTTCTTTATTTTGATCAGATAATGGATGCTGTTTTCTGGGTTCCCACTGGTTTTTCTAAGCAAGCATATTCCCATCTGGACATGCTAGCCACAGTAAATGTCTTTCCAAATAAAAATCATAAAACAAATCTCTTTTTTTCCTTTTTATGAAAGAGTGGGTAAAGATCATCCTGTGACTAGTTCTGTGTACTGCAGATGAACAGACACTCTCTCAATTCCCATCTGTTGTCCTGGAGTGCACAAATGCACTTTTCCTTCTTTCTTTCATTCTCGAGTCTATATTTATACCACAAAGCCAAGTGGTATATCCAAAAAAACAAAAAAAAAACAAAACAAAACAAAATAATCTTTTACCTTTACTAGAAATTTATTGTTTGAGAAAGGATTCAGTATTAGGATCTCCAGAGGCCTAAATACCAGGAGGAAAAAAAATATATATCAAAGAATTTTACAGCTGGAAGAGAGTTTAGCAATATGAGAGCGGGGTGAATGCACAGCTCATACTGAGCGCTCACACTGAATAAAAAGGTCATTTCCAATTCTGCTGCCAACAGATCCTGCCCGCCAAGCTCTGAATTCCAGGACTCAATCTTGAAGAACCCATTCACTGGGAGTGTAGAGGCTGGGGAGGGCAAGCGAGAAGGAAGCGTCTATGGTACATGAGCTTCTAAATGACGTGTTTAATAACATAAATCCCACTAGAAACACTAGGATCTATAAACAAGAGCGTGTGGGCTAAGGACATGTCAAGATCATGATGCATCGTGACCCCAGGTAACAAAGCAGGCAAGCAGGTATCTATGGCCATATCCTTAGACCTGAACAAAGAACTTGCATAGAAACAGGATTCAGTAAGTCAGCTCATTGGGTAAATGGATAGAAAAATCTTCTCAGTCAACAAGAAGATATGAGCACCAACTCTCATTTATAAAACACGTATCTACTGCACAGAGAAGGAAGAAACTGCTTTCAGTTTTGTTTATTGTTGTTGTTTGTTTTGTTTTTGAGACAAACTCAACCTTCTTGCCTCAGCTTCCCAAATGCAAGTATGACACATAGATACCACAGTGCCTTGCTCAGTTTTCTTAAAAGAGAAAAAAAAATAATCTTTCAAATAATTGTTTAAGCCAACAATGTCTTTATCTTCCAAATTTTATTAGATAACGATGGGGCCAATTTAGCCTCTTTTATTTTAGAGACTTTCAGGGCAAATAAGTTGTTCATAATATCTAAATATCAGAAAACTATAAAAGAAGAGGATTTTGCAGAAATAAAACTACGGTATGTTCAAACAATGGTATTCTAAATAGCTATAAAATTCAGAATCTCAAAACCTCATGCCTAAATATAACAAAAGCAAAAATACATGGTTTTATTAAAATTAGAACTCATGACAATATATGTTGAATATGTATATGTCCCCAAATACTTGAAAGGTCTATATAAAGCAGTGATTATCACAGTAAAGAGTACAAATATCATTTTTTCTACTGTGTTATTTGAGAGGATCATTGAATTTTTATCCAGTAACCATACAACACATTAAGATATCTGGCTACAGTAAAGTACACAACTATAAAATATCTATTTTTCAGAATAAAGAAATGAACAGTACTGTAACAATAGCCATGGCTAATATATCTTAAGAAGCCCCAAGCAACTCCCTTAAATTTTCCTCACCAGTGTACCCCCAGCTATTATCCTAACTTCAGTGTTAATTGCTACTACCAAATATTGGTTTTTACATATGTTATGAGGAAAAACAAAAACAAAAAGTCTTTACAGGGGGGGAATTGTTTTTAATTCGTATTTTACGTAGAACGTGACTCTGGTGTCCCTTTCATTGATTATGTATCAAGTCAAGCCTCTTTCTTCATCTGCTTTAAATGTCCCAAAAGTTTACATAAATAGAACAAAAAGAAATTAAAAGCTGACTTTCTAAGCCAACTATCACATGGTAATCTTAATGGTTTTGCAAGGAATCATAGCACACTGGCTACTAGGTTCATGAAAATATTTGCTTATCTTGACAGGCAGGGAATCTACACACAGATTACCATGTGCTAAAATGCACTGCTCTTTCTCGTTGGAATTCCCCCTCCTTGAGGAGTATTCAGATTGGAACAGCCATGATTACTGTTTTCCCGGGATGTGTGGCATGCCCCACATGCACTTTAGAAGGTGAGTTCTATACACAGGGGACTTCCAGAAAATATTATTTGGTGATGATTACTGGGAATTACTAAGCTACTCTATAATCATAGCTTTCTTCATGATTTCAAATTTAACATCCCCCAAATGGAAGCCACACTGCTTGCATGTTTCAAAAAGAAATAAAACAGAGTCACAAAATCTGAACAGAAGCAAAATGAGTCAGATTATAGTCACGAAAAAGGAGCTGACCAAACAACTGAGTACCTAGAACCATTTGGCCACGCCACCCAATGTGCAGCAGCTGTTGTGCCCACCTGCATGGGTGCATCTGTTGGAAAACACACCATTTAAACACTCATTTCTTGTTTGTCATGGGCTGCCATGCCATCAACTGCAACAATAACTAAACCTTAGATAAAAAAAGACTTGCACAACAAAACATATATTATAGCACATTGGTGGTATGTTGAGAACCTTGCAATACACTGCATCAGAATAACGAATGAGAAAAGTGCAGCTGTCTCACTAATGAACACTACCAGCAGTTTGTATGGAAAGATAGAGATGTACTCCACAGTTGTGGAACTGCTTCCTGTAGACTGACATATTCTAATCTAGAGGGACCAGAATGGCCTGGAGGCTCATGAAACACAAGAAGTAAGTCTCACTGGCTGCTCACCAAGGCTATATAAGCAATAAGTGACTTTTGAGAAGGAAAGGGCTTTTAGAGATGTAGCTTCTTGCACATTGGGCAGGAAACTCCAACACTGCAGTTTTCACAAGTCCTCATCCATGCAGTGCACGGGTCATCTCAATGATATAGCTGCTGTAGCCACCCAGGAAATAATTATGTAACCCCAATGAACCCACTGATTTACCAAGCTGGGGTTTAATGTTTTATTGTCCTCTGTCTGGGATGAACAAAACAGTCTCCCTAGGAAATATATCATGAAGGTCAGGAAATCGATCAGCCAGCCTCACAATTGAGCAGATTATCTCAACAGAGGACACTATTATTGTATTGCAAATAGAAAGCCTGGGCTGGAGAGATGGCTCAGCAGTAAAGAACACTGGATGTTCTTACAGAGGACCTGGGTTCAATTCCCAGTACCCATAGGGCAGCTCACAAGCACCCTTAACTACAGTTCCAGGGATCTGATGCCTTCCTTCTGGTTTCCACCAGTTACCTGGTACACATGTAGTATACAAACATACATGCATGCCAAACACATGCAATAAAAATAAATATGACCTGAGGAAATTTTCTAAGGAAATCTAAAGTTGCTAAATGAAATTTGGGGTTTCTTTGAAAATGCAATAGTTCTGTGGAGTAGTGATAGATGAGTTTATTCAACATTTAAAAGAAAAAAAGTCTCATCAGTTAAGTACACCAGTTGCCCTTACATAAGGCCCAGGTTCAATACCTAGCACCCACGGGACAGCTCAAAACCATCTGTAACTCCAGTTCTAGGCGATCCAGTGTCCTCCAAAGATAGGCAAAACATCCATATACATAAAATTAAAAATTACAATAATGTTTTAAAAGAAAGAAAAATACATGCATGTTGACCTGCATATAGAAATTTTTGCTGGCAACAATGACTTAGGGGGAAAAAAAGCTCTTTATAACCTATGTCATGTGTAGACATTTTAGTGTATGTGTATAAACACATGTGTATGTGTATATATATGGGGCTCACTGGCCAATTAGCCTTGCCTCAACAATCCCAGTTCTCAAAGACAGCCCTAGTCTAAAAAACCACGGTGAATGAATGGCTCCTGAGGAATGACATATGAGACTAACCTCTTGCATGTGTATGTGTGTGCGCTCTCTCTCTCTCTCTCTCTCTCTCTCTCTCTCTCTCTCTCTCTCTCTCTCTCTCTCTCCCTCCCTCGTACACACACACACACAGAGAGAGAGAAAGAGAGAGAGAGAGAGAGACAGACAGAGAGAGACAGAGAGAGACAGAGAGAGACAGAGAGAGAGAGACAGACAGACAGACAGACAGACAGCGCTATTCCTTTTAAGATTTTGGAGAAACAGAAATCTCTGACTTTCAAATACTGAAATTTTAAACTGAGTGTTCTTCCTCTATATTTATGAAAGCACAGCGTTCTGAACTCTATCATGGGGATACTGTTCTATATAAGCTATGTGCACTTCTAATGATCCAACTCCATGCAAATGACAGAACTCGAGAGTTTAAAAAAATGAGAGAATAGCAACACACCTGATAAACCACTTATCTCAAAAATCACTTGTGCAAAGCCAGGTTTCTGGCAAATACAGCAGCCTGTACAAGACTAAGATCTATTATTGTACTCTGATTATCAACTACTTGTAAATACTGAATATATGAATCATTTATTAGGAATCTGGTGTTTTAAAAGATAAACAGAAGGGACTTGGGGGGGGAGAGTATATAGCACAGAGAGGAAGACTAGCAAAGAATCTGCAACTCTAGATAAAAACTAGACACGTTAAGGAGGAGACAGAATCAGGCAGTAGCTACACATCTGGACAGATTACAGTCTCTCATGATCATGACATTGCTACAAGTACAGGGTAGACACACTGCTGCTGTTCCGAAGCTACACCCAAGATTCCACAGATACATCTCTGCAACAAAGACCCTGTGTCAAAGTGTCCCAGGATCTAATAGGTGATCTCAGCCTGGTACCATCCAGGCTGATCATTATCTAGACAGTTAGGACAGCCTAAGCTCTGTCATAATCCTTCCCACTGAGCACTGCTAATCTTATCTTTTCCAACATGCTCCTGTGGGGTTCCAATAACACCATTATCTTGAATTTCTATGGTACTGTGACACAACCCCTCAGAGTGAGATGAAACTAAAGTCTAAAGTTTTTAAAGATTTTCTCCTCAGGTATTTTTTTTTTTAAGAAGAAGAAGAAAGAAAGAAAGAAAGAAAGAAAGAAAGAAAGAAAGAAAGAAAGAAAGAAAGAAAGAAAGAAAGAAAGAAAGAAAGAAAGAAATAAATTAGGACAAAGGCATCTGGAGAGGAAGGAGGGTATGGAAAGAGTGAGTGAACTGAAATCTATGTATGAGGGGCCATAGCTGCACACAGCTATTCACTGGGGTCAATTGTGCCTTTTGTGGTTTTACCAAAGCTAGTGGTGCCTATCTAAAGAACCTCAGGCAAATAAAGGTGGTCATCCATTCAAGCCTTCCTAATCCTCCCCTTTAATTCTAGAGTTAACTGTCCCTGTCACATAAACCAAAACCACAGAATTTACTATCAGTAACCCCAAGACCTCTGACCCTGGCCAGCCCCTTATAATCTTAGGCTCTTATGTGCTCTTACTGACATTACTATTAAGCCAGCAGGAGAAATGGACATAAGGAATAGATCCCTGACACATTATCCCATTAATCTCACCATGACAACCATGACAGATGACTGGCACCTCCACAGTAGATGGAACATAAGCAGTAGGCGACCAGTGCTCACCTGCAGACAGGGCTCCCAAACCATGGTACTTTTAGTAGCGTCCTGAGCAGAGAGCTTCCTACCTACGGCTTGCCATGTTTTACTTGAACGAGCATCGCTTTGAAAACCACAGTAGTATCACCACAGTTGATGTAAAATATTAATGTCTCGTTTGCTCAACAGTTTTGTAGAAATTAAAACTTTTAGGTTAATCATATACTGAACAATTTTAATTAAAACAGTTATAAAACAATTAATCCACAAGAGTTAGCTTGGAACTTTGCCAGCCTTATTGGTTTAATGCATGTAGAAAAAGCTCATTTTTCCCCCTTTTGACTTAATGAATGCTAATATGTGACACAAAAATATGCATACCAAGCTCTGAATGCAGCGAGTCCATCTGGGTTTCCTTGCATTCTCTATTTGTCATTTTCCTTTGATAGCGAAATTGAAAACGAGCTCCCTGTGTTAGAGATGATAACGGTGCCATGTGCTGAGCTTCATGAAAAGCTGTTCTTTATAGAAATCTTCCATGAAGTAAACACCTTCACTACACCCTTTCTGCTGTGACAGGACTGGGAGTATAACAGTGAAAACAGACCAGGCCTACCCTCCCGACTATGTGTGAGATACTGCCCTGACACCAGCATGGCCACTGGCTTTTCTTCCCCAGAAGTCTATGAAGACAGGATAAAATAGAAGTTTAAGTACCTAAGACAAATCCTCGAGTATTTCAATTTGTTCCATGCTGAAATCTGTTTGATTCATCTTGGGATCAACTTGTTTGCCAAAACTAAGCACGATTCACAGCCTCTGTTAAATATTTTCATGCATGCAAAATTACCTTTTTAGCTCAAACTAGGAGACCCGGTTTTTCCAATAAGGCTTACGAATAGCACTGTGTCTAATCAGAATACCTTCAGACCTGGTTTCCAGATAAGAGCCCATAATCTCTTCCAAGCATGCTGATCTGTTAGCTTTAACTGAAGTACACCTTCCCCCATCCAGTTGAGCCTTGTTATGAATCTGAATATGAGCCTGACAGCCTATCAAACTCTGCACTACAGAAGGTATCCATAATCTAACCTTGCAGTAAAGACACAAGTGTGGGCAATTCATCTCAACCTTCAATTCAAATTAAAGCAACTCTACCAAATCCTGTTAGGGCTGAAGAAATAAGTTCAATGTAATTCCAACTCAAATGGTGAAAATGATCCCTAGTATAATTACATTAGCTGGTACCTTCACATCTGCTGTATATCTTGTTATTTCTGGTTGGTCACATCACATGTAAAACACATAAACCCATAAAAGTTATTACATTTCTCTCTTAGCCACCTCTTTCTCCAGCCAAAAGAATAATAAGTCCCTACTGATTTGTGATTAAAAAGCAGTTGAAATGACTTACTAATTTAACCCCAATATATCAACCAAGGCACTCTGGAAGGTCAAAGTTTCCATAATTAAAGTAGCAGACCATGAAGATGTTTGACAATGGGAGGACCCACAGTACCAAGCACATGTTAAAATAAATACTAACACAAGCCTTATTCTAAACAGACACACTTGGAGGGCAAGGAACTGTCACCAGAATCCAGTCAGCAAGCAAAGGAAACAGTTCTATAAAAGTATGTTCTCATACATTTTGTAAATAGAGCCATTTAATAACTTCCACGTCTAAAAAAAGCAAATCTTTTTAACTGACTTGATCCACTTATGAAAATATCAATGGATGAAACCACAAGTAGCTTAAATAATCACTAACTTTTAACCTTTTAAAATATTTTTTTTATTATTTATCATTGTGCATGTACACGTATGATTCAGTGTATGCATATAGGGGAGGACTGTCTGTCTGTCGGTCGGTCTGTCTGTGTCTGTATATCTGTGTGTTCAGGCACACATATACCACAGCTAGTGGTCAGAAGATAATTTGAGGACTCAGTTCTCTCCTTCCAATATGGGTTCTAAAGACTGAACTCACACTGTCAGACTCACATGAAAAGTACCCCCCTTTTTAAGCCTGCTAAGCTATCTTGCAGCCCTAAACTTGGAGCTCTTAAGATCTAATTCTATAAAGATGCCTGTTTCAACTAAAATCATAAAATGTAAGGTTTGGGAGAATCTTGGGGAATTTCTACATTTACTATGAACCTCATCTTTAACGTAAAAAAAAAAAAAATCATACCTTCCTTTTCAGTGTGAGCTGAGGCTAAGAGGGCACTTACAGATTACACAGGAATTTCAACTACACATGCTCTAGTCACTGCTTTCAGGGATGTTTTTAAAAGTCCAAACCATATGAATGCAGACTTTGACCCTTAGGATTCATGACAGACTTCGGATTTCAGACCACCCCCCATAACCTAAGGCAATAATTCTCAGCCAAGGGTAATCTTGCCCTCATGGCAAGGTCTGGATGGATTTGTGGTTCACACACTAGGGGCTGCTATGGTGCTAAGTGAGCCAGGATGATGCTCAATATCCCTACAGTACAAAGTATACCCCACACAACGAGTTGTTCAGCTCAGCATGCTAATGGGATAGAGTACTCTGCTTCAGGGGTTATCACTACCACCAAAGACCTTGAGAACACATAGAAATCCAGGCTTAAGAGCATCCTTGTCCCATGTAATAAATGGCAGACCCATTCAAAAAGCAGTTATTTTCAAATGGCACTGGATTTATTTTTCTATCACCTACACAATACTAAAAAGTCACATATAGAAAACAAGGTGCCCCAATATCTTTGATTATTACTAGAAACAATTTTTTAAAAAGAAAGTTAGGTATGGTCATTCAGGTCTAGAATTGCAGCTACTTTAAGAGGCTAAGGCAAGAAGATCAAAGTTCAAGGCCATCCCTGGCTAATTAAGAGTCTTATAAAAGTTACTATGACCAAGTCAAACTGAAAACAAATGAATATACCAGAGGGAGTGAGATGACTCACAGGCTTATGGTGCCTGCTGCCAAGTCATCAACCTGAGATGGATTCCTAGGACCCCATACAGTAGTATGGAGAGTTCAAACTCCTTTAAGGAATTCTCTGTCATCCATGCATGCACCCAAGCCCCATACATACATACACAATAAATTATTTTTTTTTAATTTTTTAAAAAATAAAAAACAAACTGAAACAAACAAAAAGACTCAAGCTTGGTAGCTCAGTGGTCGAGCAAAGCATGGTCTTTTGTTTAACCAGTAAAGACAAAAGAGAAACAGGTAGATTAAAGTAAGAAGTATACTCAGACAGTGGAAGTGGAGGCAGTTTGGTCTTAGAACAAGATACTAGGAGCGAAGGGGGAAAGTACCATCTCTGACAAATCTGTGAAAACATTTCAAATCACTGCAATTGCATACACCCAGGAGACTCCCCCTTCAAGATCATGAGTATGCTCTCCCAGTCCTCCTGCTATTCCATGTTAGCACAGAACAGCTGGAAACAGTCATACATTACAGGTGACAGTAACTAGCAAAGGCACACCTTGCCCAGAACAGCTTCCACATGGAAGACACAATAATCACACATAGGGCTGCAGCATCTTTTTTTTAATGCCACAGGCATCCTTGTTCATTATTCTAGAACACCCTAAGCCATCTTAAACTATAGAATGTCGTTGCCCTAATGACACTATAAAAATCCAAAGAGGGGGCCAGTGAGCTGGCTCAACATGTAAAGAGCTTGCTGTCTAAGCTTAGGGACTGAAATTTGATCTCTGGAAACTACGTAGGAGAAAAGAAGCAATTGCACAAAGTTCTCCTCTGACCGCCAAACACAAACATGGTATTTCCCCACCCATATGTCAGATGGACATATCCCTATACATACTTCAATAAAAATTATAAAAAAGAACCCCAAAACATGAGTGTTGGGGTTTTTTGGAATGTCTCTTCTCCCTCCTTATAGGCTCTGGGCCACAGAAGTTTATAACAAAGCTATCAGACCATTCACTATCATGGATAAGGTTATAAATGGTTTATGTGTACTGGGTTGTAGGAGGTGCACTACCAGCAATACCAGGTGGCCATGGTATAGGACTGAGGGAAGGAGACCATAGTCAGGAATTACAGCCAGAGGAGGTCTCAAACATTTCCCCACATGCCATAATATCCTTAACTTGTGAAATGGGAAAATGTCAAAAAGAGCAGCCTTCAATTTCTAAATTCTACATTTTAAGATTTTTTTTTTCCCTCCTGGCATTTTCTTGGTAACCTAGCTCAACTTTTCTTTGGAATTTTCATAATATTTTGATAAGGCAAGTTCACCTTCAAGAAAGTATCTTTTCAGTCTTTGTAGCTCACCAATCAATCTTTTCTAGCTTTTAATCTACTCCTCTCAATTTTCTGAGGAAAAAAAAAAAAAAAAAAAAAAAAAAAAAAAAAAGACTGGCCGCACGTCCAGGAATCTTCTCAGACAAGCTAACGCGTTG
Organism: Arvicanthis niloticus; assembly: GCF_011762505.2. Lineage (NCBI taxonomy): Eukaryota > Metazoa > Chordata > Mammalia > Rodentia > Muridae > Arvicanthis > Arvicanthis niloticus. The sequence continues at coordinate 22,798,911 of NC_133432.1, forward strand.
CTCCTGAGCTGTGGTGGGAGACAAAACACAGCCTTCCTGCACTGTTCCTTCAAGTGCCTGGAAAAGGGGGCTTATTTCCCCATGTTGTGGGGAACCCAAGACCCGCTATCTACCTCTACACAAATGAGGTTAAACAGAAAAACAGGGCCATGGGTGTGACTCAGGAGAGTGCTTCACTAGCATGCAGAGCCCTGGGTTCAACATTCGGCACCACATATGCAGGGTGTGACGGTGCACTCCTGTAACCCCAGCACTTGAGAGGCACAGACATAGCAATCAGAAAGTCAAGGTCATCCTGAGCTACACAGCAGCCAGTACCAGGCCAGCATGGGCTCCAAGAGGAGAGGATGGAATGTTAATAGGCTCCAGTCCTGTGCAGGTAATCATACCCATTGAGAGTTCATGAATTCAATGGTCATGCCATGGCCAAAGGACAGAAGTCCACACACTCCATCCCATCCTACGTCTCATTCTTGGAGGGGATGATGTGTGACAGAGAGAGACAGAGAGACAAAGACAGACAGACAGACAGACACACACACACACACACACACACACACACACACAGGGGAAGAGTCCAGAAAAAAGGTCTATCAATTATATTTAACAATCACTTTTAGAATCAGCACTCTATCCAAAAACTCAAATTCAGACTTGAAATAATTCAAATAGTAAGCATTTACTTCATGTGTAATCTATAAGAGGAAGGAGACAGGCAGAGCCATTTTTGAAAAGGACCAAAGAGTAAATATTTTAGGCTGTTGGAGCCAGATGGTCTTGGTTACAAGGACTCAATTTTGCTGTCTTAGCATAAAATGTAGCCAAAGACAATAACATAAATGAACAACTATGGCAGTATTCCAATAAAACCTTATTTATGAACACTTGAATTTAAATTCCATATAATTTCCATGTGTCATGAAATAGTCTTCTTTTGATTTTTTTTTTTCCTATTTAAGAATATCAAAATTGCTCTTAGGCTCACAAGTGTATAAAAACAAGTAAAGACCAAGTCTGGCCTCTGGCCTATTATTCTTTGTCAACTTCCTTTAGTTGCTGGGAATTTAGTCATTTAGACATTTATCAAGAATGATTAAGACAAGGATTAGGAAGGTGGCTCAGTGGGTAGAGCTTAACAAGCATGAGTCCTGGAGTTTGAGTCCCCAGAACCCATGTTAAAGAGTGAAATGGCTACCATGCCTGTTAGTCACCCCAGTGGGGTGAGGAGAGTGGAGACAAGCAAATCACTGGGGCTGCTTTACGGCCGAGCTAGATCCAGGTTCAGTTAAAGACATTCTGTCTCATGGAAATAAAGCAAGAACTGATAGAGCAGAACATCCTGTTCCCTGCTCTGGCTTCAGCAAGGAAACACAGGCACACACACCATGCAACATACACACATTATAACAACAACAACAAAGAATGGTAAGTCAATTTGCTTGCCTCGTAAGATAAAATATAAAGTACACTGGGAACCTGTGATAAATGCTAGGAAGCAAAGTGTGCCTAGGGTTACAGGATCCAGAGATGGATCAACTGTGGAAATTTCTCTTAAATGACCAAGGCAGTCTTCATTTTAAAAAAAGAAAAAAAGAAAAAAAAATCAAGTCCTCCTTTGGGCTATTCTAAAAGCGTCAAAAGTTACCTTCATAAATACAGAGGTGAAGACGTTCACTAAAAAGAAAAGATTCACATCTGCGGTGACTTTATCAGAACGCGCCAGGGTGTGTTTAGGGATGTCCTTCTGAATTACCATTCCAGGCCAAGACCTCCAGCAAAATCCATTCTCCATTGATCGGCCAGGAAGTGAGCACATCCCAGGTGATGGCTGACTAGAACGCTTAATGGCAAGTCCACGGGTCTCCCCTGTTTATTTCAACCAGGTTCTTTAACTGTCACAGGTAATAGTTCTCAAAGTACTCTGTGACTGAAACAATCCAAAAAAATCCCCCAACCTCCCAGTTTAAAGGTCAATGGCCAGAGTCTTGAATGTTTCCCTGAACCCCTCTGGCGCTGCCTAATCAAATTGGGTTTATTAGAGGGTCAACTCTAATCAGCCCTAGGTTTTATCTGCATTTGATGATGCTTAGGCAGATTTATTTTAATTACCACGAATGAGCAAAAGCTTGGGTCTTGAGACTTAATCGTCACTGCTGTCTGCCCGGATGTTTTTGTTCTGAGGGGAAGCTGAAGAAGCAGGGAGCCAAGCTGATATCATCAGCTGTGTATTTAATTAAAGCACAAAGAAGAGCAAGCAGGCTGGGGAGGACAACAAACCAGCTACAACACTAGTACAAACGATCGGCCTGGCTGCTCCCATTCCTCTTACTATACAATGACATCTTTCCCAAATCCAAGCAAGTAAATGCTGCAGTCTGAGCCTCTGACTTCTCCAAGTTCACAGAGAGTCACATGGACAGAGAATCTGCAGCTACTGCCTCCTAAGTCTAAAAGAAACCACACCCCTTAAATAGAATCTCCAAACTACCTATGCCCACAGAAGCTTGGTGTTGGGCTTGTAATGGACTCAACATTAAATATGGCTATTCAAGCAGGTTCTCCCACTTAAGAGCAGAAAGAACATAAAGTTAGATCACTATCCACACAGTTCTTGTCAGGGAAGACACAGATTTGTCACCATTACCTACTGGTCTCTGCAGCTTTGTAATGCTAGGCTAGGTGATGGAGACAAAGAGTTTGATATATATTTACAAGCCAGCATGGCCTAGGCTTTTTATGTTTTGTTCAGGGTCTACTGATTTGTTTTTTTTGTTTTGTTTTGTTTTTAGTTTTGTTTTGTTTATAGACAAGCTGGTCTCAAACCTCTCTATGCAGTGAAGGTAAATTTGAACCTCTGAACCTCTTGCTTCTACTTCCAAACATCGGAACATTGGACATGCACCACCATGTCATCTATATGTGCAGTGCTAGGCATGGAACCCAGGACTTACACATGCTGGGCAAGCACTCTACTGCGCTACATCCCTAGCTCATACTCTTATTTTTAAGGTCACAGGAAAGCAGGACATTCAGAAAGGCAAGAGGAAACATGGATCAAAATAAACACATTTTCAAATGTAAGCAAAAATTAGCAAATCTGGATAAAACCCAGGAAACCACAGAATAGGTGTTTCTGATTGTATGAGGTTCTCTTCCCCAACAGAGACTACCAGCTCCAGATAGACTGTATCCGTGTAAGGTTTCTAAGGAACCTGAGCCTTTAAGAGAACACAGGTTGAAGATTCACTGTACTCTGGTGGCAAGCTCTTAATTCTCAAGAGCCCTTTCCAGGGGATCTGTGGTCAGCAGTGGAAGGACCTATAATTGATCTGAAATGGATCCATGCTACTGCTGTACACACCACAAGGGTGAAGGAAGAGAGAAGGGGCTAAGAGCCTTCCTTCTGTCAAAATCACTGAAGGCAGGAAAAGTGGAACAAGAAAGAAAAAGGACAAAAGAAAAAAAAAAAGCTCACCACAATTTATCTCACAGATTTTAGTTTCTTGTGACTCTTTTTTTGGGGGGGGGGAGTCTGTGTTCTTTGTGTTTGTCTGTATGCATGTATGGGCTAGGTATTGGGGGTTGCTTTGTTGCTACATATACAAATGCTAAATTCTGAACCCCAAAGATCTGGTTGCCCTCCAGAGGAGTGCATCCTCCCATACACAGGCCTTTGTTGTGTAAACCTTGCTCCACAATTTAAAGGTATTGGTTAATAAAAGCCTAGAACCTGTGACTGGGCAGTAGAGAGAAGAGCCAGACCTGAGAATCAAGTGAGGGGTTCAAGAAACACCACTGGAGAGAAGGAGAAAGAAGACTGAGAGCAGGGGGGTCTTCATTAGGTGGATGGACAAGAAGCATGTGGCTAAGAGAAGTGCATCCTGAGGACAGACTGACAGAGCAAAAGCAGCCCAGGAGAGACTCAAATGGCAAGTCACAAGGGGAATGAGGTTTGGATATAGGTGAGACTAGCACAGAATCTGTTTATGCATAAATACCAGGTTTTTGTGTCTTTTATACGGGTTAGGTAGAAAAACATTTCATTAACAGGTATGTGCACATACATACAGTAAGCACTTTACCAACTACGTAAATTCACTGCCCCTGCTGGATTCTTTTGCAGGGGTAGGTAGGAACAAGTTCTCACAGCAGAGGCCAACCTCAAACCCACCATATAGCTCAAAATGACCTTGAATCACACCAATTCTCCTGCCTCTACCTCCAAAGTGCTAGGATTACAGAAGAGTTGTCACCCTGCCTAACTCCGTAACAGTTCAGAATAATGGACATGTCACACCAGTGGTGTTGCCAAAGCTCTTGCTTTTGTCCCATGTCCCATGCCTTTCCTCCTCTATCAGGTACAGCCTATGGGCCTGCCCAAGCTAACTATAATAGTACAGCCAGAAGGAATGAAATAGGGAATCATTTCTAGAAGACTGGAACTAAGCCTCTACTCAAGCCTTTCCTCCTAAGCAAGTGCCCATAGGTGAGGGTACACCCTGCTCCTAGGGTTTCTCAAACTTTAGAGTGCATAAGCATTGCCTGAAAGGGGGGTGGGGTAGGTAGGAGAGGGTGAGAGGATTCATTAAACTATAAATTGCTCAGCCTCTTGTAAGAAATCTGGTTCAGAGGGTCTGGGGTGGGGACCAATAATCTAAATTTTAACACACTTTGCAGATGGTTCTGACACTACTGCTAGTCTAGGGTTCATAATTTGAGATTCACTGCAGAAAACAGGGGCGGGGAGGATCAAGGAAGTGGGGCACTTGTTTTCCATCTTTATGAAAGTATGACATCCTCTAAATGAATATAGAGCCTAGAGCTTTTTATATGTACAAAACAGCTGCCAAAAATCCTCAAGTATTTGCTTTGCTGTCTGAGCAGCCGGTTGTGATTTTCCACTCAGCCACAAAGCAGGATCACGGATTTTTTATTTTCGTGAACTGGAGGATTTGCTTCACGTCTGTATTATTGTTTTACAGTTTCTAATGCCTGGGCTGTGGAGTGCCAAATGGTCAAGAAGCTTCTCCATTGTTACTCAGGTGCGCCTACTGGTGCGGGTGCTCCAGAGAGCACAGTCTATGGGACTGCTGAGGGACAGGCTTGCTGCCTCTGGATCCTCACCTACAGCTGAGACTGGAACACAAATGAGCCTCAGAAACACAACCTCTCCCAATAAACTAATCCTCCTGAAGCAGGGGCACTACTGGCCTATTTCTTTCACTGTTCCCTCAAAGGGGAGCTGCAACTTAAAACCCAATCCTAACTTTTTTTTTCTTTTTGGTGCTTTAAATCCTGCAGTTTCCATCACCGAAAAACAACCAGAAACACTCGTCTTAGAGAGCTGAAAATATGAAGACAGTAAGTGTTTAGGCTGTTGATGCAAGAGGGAAATTTTCCCAGTTAGAAAGCTGCCATGAGGCCAGCTCTCCTGGCTGTAAGCTCACAGCCTTTCCTTGAGCAATTGGACCTGGTCCCTGGCACAGGCTGCCTGGTTTGAATCTTGATTGCCACTGCTTGATTCGAGCTACGTACATAATGGCATGTTATTAAAACTCTCTGAGCACCAACTTCCTCATCTATATAATGAAGACGGCGATAGTTCATAAACTTTATTGGGCTAGCTTGAGTAAGAAATAATCTATGTAAGGTGCCTGTCACAGTGCTGGGCACACTTCAAGTACACAGCACTATAGGTATTACCATAGCCATCTGTGAAGGTGAACGTACACAGAGTGTGGATGGTACACAGAAGGCTCTGAGTCCTCCTTTTCCTTCAGGATGTCAGGGTGCTACCAGGAAAAAGGATGGCTTATCATCTGCCCCAGAGCAACCAAACAAGATTTAGGAGCTGCTGGTGTGAGAACAAATCAAAAAGACTTTTTAAAAGGACTGGCAAGATGGCTCAGCAAGCCAAAGAGCTTGCCATGCTAGTCTGAGGACAAAAGTGCAATCCTCAGGGCACACACAGTGGAGAAAATCAACTCCTGGACGTTGTCCTTGGACCACCACAACCACACCATGGCATGCACACACAAAATATTTTAAATTGTGTACATGTGTGTATGTGTGCCTTTCAGTGCAAGTGCCCACAGAGGGTCCAAAGCATTGAATCCCTTAGAGCTTACAGGCTGTTTGTGAGCCACACTGCAAAGGCACTGGGAACACAATATGGGTCCTCTGCAAGAACAGTATGCTTTTAACCTTCCATCTCTCCAGCCCTCATAAAAAGAACTAAAAGGCAGTACAGAGAGTGTGTATCTAAGTAATGCAGGGGGTGGGGGGAGGCTGGAAGGAAGAGCAGCAAGAAAGCACAGATGCCAGGTAAGAGGAGCTAGAGAAAATCACCAAACTGACATCAAATATGATTCCAAAGTGCCTGACACTGTAACAGAACACAGGAAGCTGTCTAAATTCCTCATAATAGGTCCCTTTCTTCCTCCTTATTCTAATTCACTTCTTAGCCTCCAACAGGCCTGGAACATCTTTAGCTGAAATAATTTCTAAGCCGAGATAGAAGAAGCAAGGAGGTCCTTTTTATGGGAGTGTGCACATGAGAACAAAGCTGGAGCTGAGGAAGAGGAGGTGGCGGGCAGGGTGAGTCTCAGGTCAGAGGGACTGCAGGAGTAAAGGTCACAGATACAAAATAAGCACACATTCTTCCCACAGCTGCTGCCTAACAAAGGTATCTCTGAAAAGTGTGCAATCAAGAACCAATGAAAGCAAAAGGGGGCCGCAGCTCCTCAAGGAGCCAGAATAAAAGCCCACAATTGTGTGAGCATGTGCACGCATGTAAGGAGAACTACGGTGAATCTTACTACACTTAGGGAAAATTACATTTCTGACTTCAAACATGCACTCCACTAGGTTCTGAAACTCAAGAATAAGAAGTGTGCTGTCAATGACCCCAGCTCTTGAAAAGACAAGTGCTATACAGGCACAGAACACTGAACACTTGATACAGAGGAGTGCTAAAGAGATATGATCTCTCTTCATCCAGTGGGCTAGCTACACTTTTCTTCCTCGTAGCAAATCAAAGCCATTATTAATCAATCATAACTGTTCATGCTCCCAGTCTGGCCCATACTAGAAATGCTCTTTCATCTTTGGAGACAGGACAGGTCCAGGGCTGCCCTAATACAAAGGCTAAATAAAGAACTGAGTTTAGAGCCAGGGAAATGACTCATCAGATTAAGACACCTGCTGCCAAGCCTAAGGACCTAACTTTGATTCTCAGACTCATGTAGGAGAGAACTGACTCCTGCAAGTTGTCCTCTATGTTCACATATATACTTTGGCGCGTGCGTGTCTGCGTGTGTGCGTGCATGTATGTGCATGCATGTACCTGTACACACATAAAAAAGTAAATGTAATTTTCTTTAGCAAAGAACTGAGTTTAGGATTTAGGATGTCTTTCAGATGGTAAAGTGTTTGCTTAGCATACACAAATCCCTGTATTAATTACATAAACTAGAGTATGGTGGGCCCAACTATAATCCCAGTGTTCCAGAGGTAAAGACAGGAGACTCAGTTCAAGGTCATCCTCAGCTTCATAGCAAGTTCAAGGCCAGCAAAAGCTCCATGAGATTTTTGTCAGACACATATAGAGAAAGGGGATTGGTGACGAGAGGAACAGCAATTGTGACTAATCCCCTCCTCAGCCAAAGTAATAGGCAGATATACAATTCAGGTGTGCATAAACCAAATGCCAGCAAGTTCCCTACATGTGTGCTCAAGGCCTCCACTCTACAAGGCACTGAAACTCCCAAGGTCAAAGTGTAATACATCTAATAAAATGTCACCTCCATCATCCATTCTGGTCTTCTGGATGCAAAAGCCCTCACAGAGTCACCAGCTGATCCAAGCATGGCTTGATTTCTCTCTGGCAAGCCCGTGATTCACAGGACAGTGGTGGATACTCATGTCTAGTTAAGGCACTAAGGAACCTAATTTTTAAAGATGCCCTGAAAGGAATCTGCATCTCTGAGAGACAAGCCAGCACATAATAATCACTTGTGAACCTTCAAGTTATTTCTACCTAACCAAATTTTCCTTTGACAATGACCAATTATGAAATTTACCATTATTTTTCACAGCTTTTCAACCTTTAATGTGGATGCAGTAAGCACACTTCAAAGTGGCCTGGGATGATTTCTTGGGTTTTATTTTCCTTTTGCCAAAAGACAAACCTATAATAAAAACTGAATGTTAACGAAAATGTCTTTGCAAAACCTTAGTCATCCAAAAATTTAAAATTGGGGGGTGGGGGGGAAGCCTGTGACAAAAAGTATGTGTTGCGTCAGAAGAAAAAAATGGTCACTGCACATGTATAAACAGGCAAGAGACAGCTAGCCTCTACAATAAATCCACACACATGCTCAGAACATCACAGCCAATGCTGTTCCACCTCTAGCATGGCAACATTCTTTATTCACAGCATCTAGCAAAGTATCTCAGCCATACTTCAGATCCAATTCGTGATTCTCAATGACAACCTCTAAAATGGACAGAGGCTACAAGGGATGATTTCACAAAACTTAAAAACAGAGCTCCCAACCATCTGTCTGCATCTGCCATAAATATAAAACAGCCAATTTTACAACCATTGCATGTCTATCTCCTCCTCAGTCTCTTTTCTACAAACCCTGAGATTAACAAAGAGAGACTGGAAAGCTGAGGATGTATAGCAGTTGGTAGAACTAGCCTAGCATTTACAAAGCCCTGGGTTCTACTCCCAGCACTGCATAAGCCAGTGAATACCTATAATCCCAGCACCAGGGAGACAGAAACAAGAGAACCAACAGTTCAAGGCCATCCTTGACTACATAATAAGTTTGAGACCAACCTAGGACACATGACACGTTGTGACTGATTGACTGGGTTCCTTGGTTGATTAATTACTTAAAAATATGAAGAGGTGAGAAAAAGAAAAAAAAATCCTATCACAGCCACTAGCAACCATCAAGCCAAAGTACAGTCTGAAAATTATTTCCCTGTGTATAATTTGTCTTCTTCAACTATAGGTATCTTTTGTTCACTTCAAGCCAAAAAACCAACCAAGAAAGCTGGTCTATCAGCTTTACCTTGGTAGCCAGGGACCACCTGGAGGGCAATGCTCTCTATGCAGACATAAAATCTTCAATAAGATTAACTCACCTAATAGGATTTGGGGATGCTAGGAAGGCCATTATGGTGTCTCCTACAAACCAGAGGCTCCAAAGGCTTTAACCATTCACTTTAATGTAATCTGGCCTAATCTAATCAAGGCTGTCTCCTTGCATTCTGTCAGGGGACTCTGAGCAGTGGTCTAAAAAATGAAGGAAAGGCAGATATATACTAGCCTTTATCTACAAATTAGTTCAGATCTGGCTATTAATGTGGGAGGAAAAGGAAAGGCTGCCTTACCCTGCTAGTTTCTGTGATCTACTAGGCTAATAAATGACTGCACTTGATACTTAAATTGTAATTAAATGTCACGAGGAATATCTCACATGTTGATTAATCATCTTACTCAAAACCCACACCCTCCTTTCTAAACTGACTCTAGGAAGAACAGGGATCTAAGTCAGCAGCAAGCTCTCTCTCCACACAAACAGGGTCAAAGCCAAGGCTGACTCAACAACAGAGAAATTCTCCTTAACCAACAACCAGACGCTCAGCACAAAAGCAGGTGTCCACAGCCCATCTCTGTGGGAGGAATCTGAGCTCACCTGACTCCCTTAAGCCAGATACACGGAAGCCAGGAAACCAGCTTTCACCCTATACCCTCCATTCCCCATGCTGTACCATCCCACCAATCACCATGTTAACATGCTCTAAAGCAACCTCAAAAGGAAAAGAAAGAAAAACGAAATATATTGGCTGGCATACTCTAGACTTTACTGCCCAGTACAAGAGTTACGAAGAGAAGTGGAACCCATACTACTTTTTTTGTTTGGGTTTGTTTTTTTGATAATGGAACTTGGCACTGTGCACCCTCGATAATCACTTATTATTTAGATACTGAAGTATGTTGAAGTTGATGTTCTTTTTAAAATTTTTGCTATATTGGTTAGTACAATTTATTTAACCCATTTAAAAGCCTTTAAATATGTGTCAGACATAGACATTTCAATTTAACACCAGTATTTTTGACACCCTGTCCACTTCAGTTTCAAAGTAAGGTACCTACATATGTCACTGTCAACACCACCAGGTTAAGGACAGAAGAACCATCCATCTGCAAACAACATCTACTTACACAAGGCTAAGGAAGATAGTCATTCCGTCCCTAAATATCTGAAGCAACCAGTCCTGTTTCTTTTTTCTTCTCAACATTTAGCTGTGCATGCATCCTGGGATAAAGAGGTTTCACAGACCTTGCTATGCCAAACTCACAGCTAGCTCTGATTACCTCAAGGCAGAAATACACTGAAACCAAACCTTTCACATTCAACAAGAAAAGACTAATTCTTAGTTTACAGGACCACAGCTCCGGCTATGGAGGACATCTAGCTTTTGGAAAGTGTCCAGAAGATACCAGATCAAACAAGTCAGGACTAACTAGTTGCAGATACTAACCACTGAGCAAAATGACCATATTCCTGACCTGAGAAGCATTTCCCCAGGTTCCAATCCTAGCACGTTTAAACATGTGGCTCTGAAAAGGCTGTTACTCCCAAGAACTGAGAGGTCAATGAGACACCCAAACAGAGCACACCAGTTATCAGAGAGGATAACAGCTAGCAAAGGTGTCAACCACGAAGGATGAAGGAGCAATCTGCCACAGGGGTTCTAAGCTCACCCAACATGCCTCCTTCCTACTGTCTCATGCCAGGCAGGCCAAGGCATCTCTGGGACCTCCTACAAACACTTGCTGAAACAAATCTGCATTCTCATTGGCCCCTAACCTCCCTAATCAGGTTTAAAAGAAACACTTTAAAGTGTTGACTCAGCAGTTATGAGGGGATAGCATGTCTTATGAGGGGACAACAAAGATGAGGCAGAGAAGACCTGGGCCCCTCGATAAAGGAGGTCGTGCCTTATTCATCCTATACCTAACACAGTATACAGAAAGACTGAGGTAAGCCCAGGTGAGAAGCAAGAGGTCACCTCTTTTCTTGCTGAGATGCAAATATCTACTCTTTCCATATAGGTCCCAACAACAAAGTATCCAACCACCAAAGTCAAACATGGGGAACCAATTTATTAGACTTGCATACAGGGTATGGGTGAAAAGTTATTCTCAGAGCATGAGTGACCCCAAAGCAGCTACATACCCAGAGTGTCACTCCAGAATGGATGATGACGTTCTCATAGCCACAAAGATGGAGTCCCCTGTTCCAGTCTATATATACTGAGCACCTCTCATCTAGAAACCCAGAGACCACAATGAATTGAAGTGGCCAAAGGTACAGAAGGGAGTAATAGTGATCAGGTGAGAGTCCAGTGACCCTTCCCATACAGTCAACAGGCCCAATCTTAAGAGTTTCTTGCAAAGAGTCACAGCTTCTCTAATGAAAATGGTGGCCATTACAACGAGGGGACAGTGCCCCACACGTGCTTAAATGTTCTACTATCGCCATCTAGAAGTTCCTAATAATATGCAATTAAGAGCCTCACACTTTTCATTCCACTAGGCTCTTTAAATTAACTAGCTGGACCTGGTGGTTAGTGAAGGTGGCTACCTCAGGGTTACTATTGCTATGATGATACACAATGATGAAAAGCAACTTGGGGAGAAAAGGATCTGTTTGGCTTATACTTCTATAATAATCCATCACTGAAGGAAGTCAGGGCAGGAACTCAAACAGGAAGGAAGGAACCTGGAGGCAGGAGCTGACACAGAGGTCATGGAGGGATGCCTCTTACTGGCTTGCTCCTTATGACTAAGTCAGCCTGCTGCTTTCTTATGGAACCCAGGACCACCAGTCCAGGGACAGAATCACCTACAGTGGGCTGGGCCCTCCCCCATCAATCACTAATTAAGAAAATGCCCTACAGGCTTGTCTGCTTACAGTCCATTTTTTTCAATTAAGGTTCCCTCCTCTCAGATGACTACAGCTTTGTGTCAAGTCACCATACAAATAAATAGCCAGCACAGTGGGAAATCAAGTAGAACTGAATAGTGACAAAGTCCTCTCAATGACCCATGGCAGCCCATGACTTCATAGCAGTGTCTCTCAGTAGAAATCTTAGTAGTGGTCAGGGGTCCTACAGCTAAGATTCTCATTCAGCAGGCCTGACTAGGACAGAAAGTGCATTTTGAAGAGCCTCCTGGCAATCTGGAGGTTAGGAGTTTCTGAACTGTCCAAAAGGTAACAAACTTTATTTAACCCCTTCTTATCTCTAAAAGATAGAAAGAACCCGAGGATACAGAGACACAGAGAACAAAGACACAGCTGGACTGAACCTCTTATGTGTAAGCAACACAGTCTTAAACAGTCTTTTAGAGTTGGCACCCACTGGAATGCAAAGTTGTGTAGTTCTGGAACTCAGCTCACTGTGCTATAAACACACACACACACACACACACACACACACACACACACACACAGACAAACAAGCTAATATACCTCTCACTCCCACCTCCCCTAACTACCCCAAAAGACTAAAACATTTCCAAGACCTAGGAAAGCCCAGAGAATTTGCTGAAAGCAGATTATTTTAATGAGGGCTGAGAGATATAAAGAACAATGCATATTAGAATTAGGTTTAAAATTTTCTAATTTGATTAAATGTCGAGGGAGGTGCATTTTTAAAGTAACTCTTGAAATGTTTTTAGTTGAAAATAGGGTAAGATTTTTGTTTTAACTGCAAAAAGATAATACAATGAAAGGTTTGCTAACTTTTCTTTCTCAGTGTGTGAAACATTTGTTAGCTCTGTTTCTATAAGAGGATTCCTTGAGAAAACAACTCCCTACACTTGGTAGGATTTTCTAAAGTAGTTTTAGCTCTGCTGTCCACAAGAAATTCAGAGTGCTACACAGTCAGTTCTGTGGGAGGAAGGCCACGTGTCTATATAAAGATAAGGGACTCACTGTTGATCCTACACCTTATATTTGTGTCTTTCTCCTGGGAATTTTGGAAAGATTAACATCCACTAGATAATCTTAAGTTTCCAAATGCCTTGAGTTCCTTGAGGGAAGCTATTACATAAGTGTAAATAAATTATGCAGCAACTGAGTTTGGTTGTTCATCACTTTTTTTTATAGTGTGTTTTAATTAAGAACTTGTGCAATTTAAGTCAGTGGCTGGGAAAACGATTTAATCACTCAGAGACGGTTAAATCCATAGGTGGGATCAGCATTTAAGCTGGAACTCACGTTGGAATAAATGAGCGGGTCTTGTTCTGGCTGCCTGACCTCTCCACTCACATTTGCTGAGCTGGGGGTTGGAGAATTAGCCACTCTTTAGCTATTTACATGCCACCAAGACATTCAATGAAAGGTTTGGAATGTCTTGAGTGGGTTGGAAAAAATAAACAGAAGTAAAGATGTGCACCACTGGGCCTGGCCACGTTTTACTTTTTTAAGCTAGCAGCTGACCGTGTGAGTTTGTGAATCCTCTTCAAACAAACCCTCTTTATAGATCATTACGTATGCCTGTCTTCTAGAAACCAAACATATGCATCCTACATCAGAATCTCCTGGGTACTTTTTTTTATACTCTTATTGTATGGTTGTTTTATGACAGGACATAATAAGATGCCTCCCTGGACCTGTACCAATAGCCAAGGCAACTAGAACAGAGCGATACAGTGGTAGCCAAGACTATGGTTATCATAATGGAGCTATTGACATTCCCTAGTAGGTAGAGTGCGGGCTTCAAAAGACCCTCACCTGAAATCCATTATGCATCCCCAACGTCCACTGTCTACAAGTGATTTGGGGGTGCTACACTGTGATCATGTGGAAGGCTTAATGAAAAGAGGACTCTGTGATGCAGCATCCATGAGCTCATTCTCCATGATCAGTGGAAGTCTGTGGTGAGAGAGCTGCACTAGGGTCACTCATACTCCTGTAAGTAACCCTTCTGCTATGCTCTGTAAATACACCCAATAACTTGTTGGTTTGTCAAATAAAACTTTGGTGAGATCATATTTTGATCTGTCAACTGGTGCCTTATCTGGGATGGGACCGACATTTGTCCTGTCACTTCAGAAAAAGTTAACACAATACCAATTACAGGCTGAACTGGGTTTCTCCAATATATGTTAACATCCTAACTACTCTAGTTTCATTCCTTATACTCTGACCAAATGCAACTTAGTGGAAGACAGGATTTATCTGGTTTACATGTGTATCTCTGAGTAAAGTCGGGGGCAGGAACTCAAGCATGAGCTTGAAGTAGAAACCAGGCAGGAATACTACTTGGTGAGTTACCCAAAGGCTCATGCTTTATTAGCTTTCTGAGACAGCAGCCCAGGGGACCACCTGTCCTGAGGATAGTGACATTCCCAGTGGGCTGAGTCCTCCGACACCAATTAATAATCCAGACAATCTTTCACAGGCTAAACTGATCTAGGCAATTCTGAAACTGAGATTTCCCCCTTCCAGGTGACTCTAGGTTGTGTCAAGTTGACAGAAACTATCTGGGACAATAATCTCTAGTGCTTCGTGACATGACCTTCTTCGGAACAATGTTGATAAAGATGTAACCAGCAGAAATGAAGTCCCAGCAGATTAGTGTGGACCCTATACAACATGACTGTATCTATGAGAATGTGGGTATGTGGAGGAAGATCCAAAGGGCAGCAAGGGCAGAGACTGGAACTTTGCAGTAAAAGCATGCCAATGGACAATGAGAACTCCCAGAAGCTAGGAAGAAGCAAGGAGGGATCCCCCTAGATGGTACCCTGACATCACCTGGGCTTGAGCCTTCAAACCTCCAAAACTGTGAGACTTGTTCTATTGTTATTTTAAGCCACCTGCTTCTGGCACTTCAAAAGGGCACCCTTAGGAAACAAATATAAGCATCTGCTACAACCTCTGACTATCCAGCCCAATTTTGAATTTTGCTGTTATTTAAAAGAAGGGAATCAGGCTGGTACTGGACTCTCATTATGTAGCACAAACTGCCTAGAACTCCTAACCCTCTTGTGCTGATGGCACAAGTGTGTCCTAACCCCAAGTGATGTCACAAGTTGTATCGCTTAGTTCCACTAGGGTCATATTTTTAAAAACAGTTTCTAGAAACACAGGCTTTGCACTCAGCCTGGTATGCATGAGATTGAGATCCTGTCTTTAATTTTAAAAAAAAGGGGGGGGGGATATAAGAAAAAGTACAAAAATAATTTCACGTCAAGTGTGAAACTGCTTTCATTAAAAAGACAAACATTAATGAGCACTGCAGCAAAACTTGAGAAACACTAAAATCACCAGAAAACCTGACAGGAATGCAGGTGACGGCTGTGGGCAAGCAGCAGAAAAGCTCTCATGTAGGCGAACAGAAGGCCTGGCCTGCTGGCTCTGCAGAAGCAGAGGAAATAAACACCGCAGAAGCTGAACAAGTAAGCTTCATAGATTTGAGGTTTTGAGAAGCCAGTTGTTTGTTTTGTTTTGTTTTGTTTGGGGGTGTGGTGGGGCTCTTTGAGACAGAATCTTGCTGCACAGTCTGGCCAGTCTGTACTCTCTAGGGAGTTCTGACCAGCCTCTAACTGACAATTCTCCCAACGTCAGCCTCCCAAGTGCCTGGGTTATAGTTTTGAAGAATTTGCCCTGCAAATTATCCTCAATTATTACCTTCTGTTCCTGTTTGAAAATTAAAAGGTTCAAGAGAACCCTCACCTGCATCTAATTTGCTGGGTCCATATTTACAAGAGCTAATATTTAGAGGGAATCACTAAGGCGAGAGCTATCTGAATCCACTATCCAACCATCCATCCTTTTAAGTGTCTGACTATAATCCACACAGACATACTTAGCAAACTTTAAAATACAGCCTCTCAACATTGTTACAATTAAGTCACTCTGAAATGTCATGAAAAGCAATCTAGTCCCATTAAAATCTTCACACTCTCATTAAAAAAGCACTTACAGACTTGAAAATGTTCCTAATACATTATTTAAAGACACAAGATGTACAATGACTAAAATCCTTGTATAAGGAAGAATAGGAGCAAGCCTACTTTTAAAAAAAATGTACAAAATTGTGTCATAATTGGGTAATTGGCAAACTGCAGGTAACAGTCAGATTGTAATATATCAGTTAAGAAAAGACTGAAGGCCCTTCCCCCAACCTAAAATGTCAGCCCACCCAGGGGCCATCCTCATCAACTATCCAAACAACACTGCTTAGCTAATGGTCCCTCCACCTCCCCTGGCTGGATGTCCAGCATGGAAAGTGGAGAGGAAGGAGAGAAAGCCTTAGACCTTTTCAGCTGACACCCCCAGGACACCAGTCATCTGGGAAAGCTCTGACCTCTGCTCCGTGTGGTCTCCTCCCTTTCAATTAAGGGCCATGGCTATTTATCTGTTGCCATTCAGGAGCCTAAATGTGTTTTTACAGGCTCTAAATCCCCCAAGGGACCAGCTGGAAGCCTCTCCCCTCCCCCAGCCCCTGCACCTCCTGGCCCTACACAATCCACCTTTCACTCCAGAACCAAGTTTCAAATGCAGAGGAGTTGTCACTCTTGGACTTCTGGAAAGAGCTAAGGCATCATCTCCACAGGCATCTGGGTATTAAGATGGCACATGGCTATGTGCAGCCAGGGCAATGTGTTTCACAGTTCTAAACATGTGTAATGTTTGTTTTCAATGTAGTTACTAAAACGATGACTTTATAAAAGTTAAGATTTATGACCCTTCATTTCCTCTCTTCCATGTGGAGATAAACGTGTGTGTGTGTGTGTGTGTGTGTGTGTGTGTGTGTGTGCGCGCGCGCGTGCGTGCATGTGTATCCATGTGTTTTCTAGGCAGGGAGCCCTATGAAATGAAAGGGATTTATTCCCAAATATGAGACACCCCCCCCCCAATTGGGCTTGTGAGTCCTCCCCTGAGTGATATGCGTTTATCACAGCAAATAAATCTAAAGGCCCACGTTTCTTGAAAATTCTGATTACAGTTTTTAAAAGTAAATTACATGTATCTTTAAAAGAATATTTTTAAGCCCTATTCAAGAATTCAAGGGGTGATTTGAGGTGGAAAAGAAAGGTTAGGGTTTCTGTTGTTGTTCTTGTTCCTTTACACCACTCCCTGCCTCAGTAACACACACCGGCCCCTGCTGAGACTGTCGTGGCTGAGAGCTAAGGTTCAGTCAGTCTCAGTGATTCTCTACAGCTGACAATATGAACCAGTCAACGACTGCCTACTTTGTGTTAGGAGCTTAATTACACTATTCTTTTTAAATAATCATTCACTTCCCAGTTTTACCATTAGAGAAGCCAGTGAGGATTCCAAAAAAAAAAAAAAAAAAAAAAAAGTCAGGTAGAAAAATCACTGTGCCCACCAACTGATTTCTGACTTAATGAATCAATGAAATCTAGTAGTTAAAACCAGGTAAGAATTAAGAGGAAATAATGAATTCTGTGTATAATCTCCCATCATCAAGGGTTCAACAGCGACATTTTACTAGCCTTCAACATGCTTGTTAAGATCAGCTGTTTAAGATGAAAGGCCAGTTAGGGCTGGAGAGATGGCTGTGCAGGTAAGACCTCCTCTTGAGGACAAGTGTTCCATTTCCAGCACCTGTGTCAGGCAGCTGCCTCACAACTTCCTGGAAGTCCACTCTAGAGGCTCCAATACCCTCATCTGGCTTTCATGGGGATCAAAACTCATGTGCGCATATCCCCCCATGTGCACATATCCCCCCATGTGAGCATATCCCCCCATGTGCACATATCCCCCCATGTGCGCATATCCCCCCATGTGCACATATCCCCCCATGTGCACATATCCCCCCATGTGCGCATATCCCCCCATGTGCACATATCCCCTCCTTGCCACGGAAACAAACACATATTTTTCCATTGAAGCCAGTAGTATGTTTTTGAATAGTCAATGTGTTCTCTCCGTCCCTCCCTCCCTCTCTCCCTCTCCTTTTCCCTCTCTCTCTGACCCCCCTCCTCCCTCACCCTCTTTCCCTTCTCCCACCTCCCCATCACACCCTTTACTACTAGTTGTAGCTAAAGCTCAGTTAAAAAGGGAGCTGGGGCACAACTTAGTGGTGGAGTGACTACTAACTGTAGGTGATGCCCTGAGTTCAATTTTCAACACTACGAAAAGAAAACAGGGGTGGGGGAGAGTGACTTCAATATAACACACATTTCTTGCTATATACAGAAAATAATTGTTGCCTATGTTAGCCTAACAAAAATATCAACAACTGGTTGACTTAAACCACAGAATTTAATTTTCTCATAGTTTTGGAGGTTGGGAAATCCAAGTGGTCCATTTCCAAGCATTGAGAGTTTTGATGTGAGCACTCTTTGACTGAGTCTTCACATAGGATTTAGAGAGAATGAGAAAGATCTCCAGTGTCTTGTTTTAAAGACACTAATCTCATCGTAAAGATTCTGCCCTAATGATCCCATCTAACCCTAACTGTCTCCCAAAGGTGCCATCCAAATACCAACCATCACATTGTGGATTGGAGCTTCAATATGTACATGGGGGATACGGGGGAGCCTCATCTTTCAAGTCATAGCAGAGATCTCTATAGTAGCTCACTGCTCCCATGGGAACAACCACTGAAATCCTTCAAAAAAACAATGAACAACCAGCAGCTACAGAAGAGTAAACAGGCCACACACCCACGTTCACCCCTGGTCTGTTGAATCCATAAAACCAGTGGCAAGACACCTGAGGGCTGAAAGGCTTGAAGTTCGCAGGAAGAGTTCTCAGTCAATGTTGATTTAGACTCTCTAAAAGGATACTTGTTCATACATGGAATATACAAATAAAGGCTTTAAAGATGGCTGCTTTCATGGCCATGGCTGAAAGTCTCTTCAAATAATAGTCTTGTCTCCCAGTGTCCCGGCCCTAGTGTGAGAGTAGGAAGCATCTGTAACTTGCTTCTAACCAGTAGGGGGTGGGGGAATAAAGATGGAAGCACTTTTCCAACCAAGGCAACTTAGTTTTATTTATTTATTTATTCTGATTTGTATGTGTGCATGTGTCTGAAGAAGAGGTATGTGCAAGTGTGTGCAAGTACTCAAGGAAGCCAGAAAGGGGCAGCAGGTCCCCTGAAGCTGGAGTTACAGGAGGCTATGAGGCACCCAAGATGGGTGCCAGGAACAAAACTCAGGTTTAAAAGAGGAGCAATACATACTATCTTAACTTCTAAGACACCTTATTTAATTTTTTAATGAAAATGTGTCTACCAAAACAATTTTCTCTAGAACCAGGATGGTAAACCAAACCAAATACTCTCTCTTCAGCTAACTTAACCTAATTATATACAGTATTCAAATATATAAATTATATACAGTATTCAAATTCAAATACCTGGTTAACAGGTAGAGGCAAGCTTGCTTTGTTGACTTTTAAATTTTTTCCCTTCCCTTAAGGATGAAAAAAATAGGCAAACTGTAACCTTCTGGGTTGTTTTTACTCCATGGATTGGGGGGTGAGGGCAAAACATCTTAGTTAACAAAGCCATTTAACCTAGAAAAACACCACTTGCAAACTCTCTCTTGAAGGGAATGCTCCCTATAGAATAGAGGACAGTCGCCTTACAAGGGACTGCAGTAATTCTAGCCCAGACTCCCCGGTTACCGGAAGGTTCAATGGTTGTCGAAGGTCACCTCAGAAGTTAGTTATAATGCCAAGTCCGACTGTTTTCCAGCTTAGCTACGGCCGCAACATCCAAAGACTAGTTCTACCCATGTAGCAAATAGATACAAATGTATCCACGAAAATGTCATCACTTAGTACCTAACTATAGACCTCAAACATAAGTAAGCAATGGGACAACCATGTTCTTACGGTATTCCAGATGACTTACCAGATATGAGGAAGGGGAGCTATCAAAGCTAATAAATACGTTATAGAGCATCTCACATGAATGAATATGTATTTCATGATATAGACTTTTTTATTTCCTTCCCCCCCCAAAAAAAAATTTTTTTTCAGGGCTGAGGATGGACCCCAGAGCCCAGTGTCAATAGGCAAGCATAGTACCAGTGAGCTAGTCCTCCAGCCCTTGTAATTGAAATCTTGAAATGTAAATCACATTTAAGCACTGAACAGAAAAAATATCAATAATACGACCTCGTTCCCTAACTATATTTTCCATAAAATGTGATTTTATTTACTGAATTTGCCTAAAGAGAGCTTTCAAAGCTCCTATGCCTTGTCCCTGTGCTCAACAAGGCAATCAAACTACACCTGAGGTACAGGGTCCACTGACATAACCAGGACAACCACCCTCCCCTCGAGCAGAACACAGAGATGCAGGCTGTGTGCTGGGATAATAATAGTGTACCACTTCCTAGTCTGGTTTTATTTTGTTACTTTGACAAATATCATGACCAAAAGCAACTTAGAAAAGTAAAGAATTTATTTCATTCCTTACTTCCTGGTTACAGTCCACCAAGGGAAATCAGGGCAGGAAATCAAGGCAGAGACCTGAAGATAGAACTGCTTGCAATTTCACACAGTATTACCTTTGACCAGAGAAACTCATTCACAGCCCATGAAACCAGAGGCATGCTACCTGCTGGCTTGCTCAGACTTATTCTAGGACCGAATACTTAGGAAATAGTACTACCTACAGTGTACTGGGCCCTCCAATACCGATAAACAATCAAAACACCCCCACACACACAGGCATGCTCACAGCCCAGAATGATCTGAAAAATTTCTCAATTGAGACTCCCTTCTCAAGTGACTCAGGCTGTGTCAAGTTAACAATTAAGCTAACTAGGACACCTTCCAGCAGGGAAAGATTTGACTCCTGGTGTATGCGTAAAATTTTGTTTGGAGGATCTAATGTGATAGTAGCTCATGATATAAACATCAATCCCGGACTGGAACAAGGCTGGGTATGACTGCACACATCTTCATTCCTAGCACTCGGAAGGCAGAGGCAGGTGGATCTACGACTGTAAAGTCAGCCTGGTCTACACAGATAATGTTTCTTCCTCTGTACTCTTTTGGCTCTATACATATCTGAGAACTTCATTGCTATAATCTGCTTACATGTTTGACTCCTGCACTGAACAGCCAGCTTCTGGACTCAAACACCTTTTTCACTCTTTCCTTGCATTATTGAACAGGGCAGCACTCAAAACACCATTCATATATATATATGATACACACACACATACACACACACACGCGCGTATATGTGTATACATGTATGTGTATATATGTGTATGCATGTATACATATATATGTATATACACCACCATATACTATTAGATAAACACCATTATACTATAAAATAATGAAGCAGCCAGGTCATCCTTTTAAATGTAGAATAACCAACTGTCACTTTTAGGGGGAAGAAAAGATGTAAATCTACCACAATTTCATACAGAGTTACTAGGAAACAATGCTACCTGAATGTTAAATCTAAGTACTGTTGGCTACTGTTGGTCCATCTGTGTAGTCCGTATTACTACTCTCTCTACTGGCCATTATTTCTTAAGTCAAAGTTCTGAACAATATAAATAACTATTCCATGAAAGAGTGAAACAGATAGTATTCTGAGGTCAGGAAAGTTTGGGATATGTGGGTTAAAACATACTACTTGAACAGACGTCTTGAAACATGAGAATATCAAAGTAAATTTCCAAGAAGGGAATAATGTAGTAACCTTTCCTTCCCCCACCAAAACGTTTTAGTATTCAATTCTAGGGGAGGTGAGAAATACTTACTTTCTGAGAAATTTATTCGTGTTGATGGCATTTTTAACAACGGACAAAAATGAGAAATCTCAGTGGCACATCTGTAACTACTAAGCAGGGCAGACAAGGAGATTCACTCTTACATTCTGACAACCAACACTTTTCTGTAACTACTCTACTTAAGAGGGACAAAGCCCGTTCTCTCACAGCGCTTTATCCCTTGGTAGGGAAGAAAGCCCCACCTCCAGCTGGGATGATAAAGAAGTCTTTCTGGTCTCCCTGAGGCTCTGAACACTGTTTCTTTTACAGGCCTTTAGCACCTGGTGGAGATCTGTAAATAAACCGCTTAGCAGTTTGTTCACGGGAATCAGGAGGCATTTTCCAAATTCCCACACATACCAATCAAAACAGTAGTAAAACTCCATGCTTGGTTATTTGATGACATGGAAAAACTTTTATATAAACAACCCAGGACCTGGAAGGTAAGTACCTTAGGAATCATTCATTCAATAATTCCCTGAAGCTCCTAAGAAGAAAGTGAGTCCTGGAGAAGTCAAACTTTAGACCAAGATAATACTGTAAACCCAGGAACTGACCGGAAGATTAAGAACCACAAACGTTCACCATGTCTACAGCTCCAAAAATCACAAGCAGCTGTGGATGGTTGTAACCATCTACCACCCAGGCCTCTTCAGGCCATCTCATGTGTCTTCCTGACTTAGTGGTTAAGAGGAGTTGTGTTATCAAAAGCAATTCTTTCTAAACACTGTCATAACACAGCTTTTTCTTCATGCATGGCCAACCTCACTGCAACAAGAGAAGCACAGCAGAATGGACAAGAAAAAGTGAGCCAAAAGAAGGCTTCGGGTGCCATGTGACATATAGACAGGTTTCCAGCCATTAAAACACCACATGGCACACCATTTTATACAGATCAGACCAAAGATCTAAGT
Organism: Arvicanthis niloticus; assembly: GCF_011762505.2. NCBI lineage: Eukaryota > Metazoa > Chordata > Mammalia > Rodentia > Muridae > Arvicanthis > Arvicanthis niloticus. Next base: position 22,821,633 of record NC_133432.1, read on the forward strand.
TTCCAACTAAGATTCCAGAATGAAAAAGCATACTCATGCAAGTGTTAAATCCTAGGTTCTACCCAAAGTTCTTTCCCTACCCTGCTCAATGATCCTGGGCCAGTGACTAGTTCTTTCCCATCTATAAAAATAAAAGGTTGGTGGAGGTCCTATGAACACCCTGAAAAGTTTCATATGCTGTAATTTTGTTGAATACATGCCGCCAACAAGGAACTTTCCATCAGTGAGCCGAAATCCCTTCTCCTGGGATGAAACCACTTTTGTTGCTGTCTGAATTGCAGATCAGCTAGACTTGTATCAAGTACTGAATGTTACAGGACATAAAATAGGTAAGTGCTCTCTAGGCAGATTTTATTATACTTCCCTATCATTTAACATACAGTAAAGAGCAGGGGTATGAAATAGTATGGAACCTACAGTAGAGTAGCCCATGTTCTTCTAACTACCATGGTATCTATCTATACTCCAGAACTTGCACTTTAATAAAACCCTGCAATAATTCAGTAAGAAAGGGGGAAAGGCTAAGTCACATGAAAAATTAAAACCCGGAACTGTTAAAACTACTCATTAACCGCCCCACCCCCTTCCGAATTTACCCTAAACATACTTTCACTGCAAACTGGACGAAGTGCTGGCAAGCTGAAACATCCCAAACAGAAACTGTATTCAGAAGCGAGCCTCTGGAGGAAAGTGGACACATCTGCACCCTACTGACAATCAAAAGAAGAGAGGAGACAGGCAGCAGCACCTGGGCCTCCCTGGTGGCCTCTGTGTTGCCTGCCTCAGCTCAATCCCTGCTTCCTGGGCTGGGGACCCCTTGACTTAAATCTTCAGATTAGAATTCAATTCAAGATAGTCACACATGCATATGGCTATGCTACTTGGAGCAAACCAAAATCTCCCCCGGGGGGGGGGGGGGGGGCTAGATAGGTTAAAAATACTGTAGAAAGGGAAAGAATAAAAGAAAGGTGAGCTTAAAGCATGCTGAATTGTAACAAAAACTGAGGCCATTTCGATACAAACACAAAAGGGGAAAGAGACATCAGGAAACTGCTGCTTGTGAAATGAGAAGTTCTTTTGTGCTTTTGAATATACTCACAAGGAAAACACTCTCTCTTCTTTCTACAACAATCTCCCAAAGTAAGTCGATAAAGAGAAGCTCAACATCTGCTGAGACTAATTACTTTGCTCTAGAGCAAGATGTCACTTAATCTTTCTAAACTTCAATTTCCCTAGCTCTAAAAAGGATACTGGTGGGTGGATCTTACTTGACCCGGAAGACCTTCTCTCTGTCTCATTCGAAGCATGCCTGTGCTATCCATTCATTCAGTCAACTGAATGAGAACTTGCTTTTGGTCTGAATATACATGAACATTCCGACATGGCAGACAGAACAGATAAAACAGCCACATTTCAGACTTCTAGACAAGTGTTTTAGCAGGTAAAGAGAATTATAGAACAAAGTGGGGACGCTTAAAGCAGCTCAGACAGATGTGTGCCAGCCTCTCTCAGGCTACCCTTGATGAAAACGTCAGTTCACCTTGTGCCGATTTTACCACTTGAAGGAAGCCCAAACATTTCTTTATTCATTCAGTAGGCAAAAAATACACTTCTTGCTCTCATTGCAGTCTATTTCTTTCAGTTGATCCATATTCATTTAAGAAGCTACATTTCTGGAAATAAACAAAGGCACTTTTCTCTTTAAACAGAAGTTACTTGGGCAGGGGATCTAACTCAACCCTAGCATGCAGGAAGTCTTATGACCCATCTCCAGCAGTCAGGGGTACAAAGGGACATGGTGGTCCACACCAGGAATCTCTGCACTGGAGAAGTAGAAGCAGTAGAAACATCAGGAGTTCAAGATCATGCCCAGCCACATAGTAAGTTCAAGGCCAGTCTAAGCTACAAAGCATGACCATCTCTCAAAAGGAAAGGGGGAGAGGGGAGGGCCCTCGGGTAACTATTAAAGCTCTCATATACAGCTACAGAAAGTGAAAAGTGATTTTAATCTAGCAGCATACATCAAAAAATTTTTTTAAAAAAATGCAAAGCCCTAGCCATATAATTTAATATCTATGTATTTGTGGTATAGCCGCTAAAGGCACTTTAAGCCACAAATCCTGATAACCTGAAATATGTGATTTCTATCAATTTTCAAAGTTTGCATATTATACAGTTTAGAACGGAACAAGGCATTTTTAAATGCTATGCTTGGTATAAGGAAAAGAAAACAGGGTCATCCATACCAAGGGAGAGCCCTCTGTCCTGCCAAACATGAATGTAAATTCTTTGGCTGTCTCTGCTACTACAACCAGTTCAATTAGCGTCAAAACAAAGGCTCTTCAAAAGACTCTGCACATACTGCATGGGCTAGAGTCTAATTGAGCTACTTGTAAATTAATTACCTAATATGGACAAAATGGGGGGAGGGGGGAGTCATTCCTTTTATAGCTCAACCTGAAGCTGATCCTGAAAGTAAACAAGAAGAATCCTCAGCAGCAGCAGCAAATGTTTAGTTTTGTAAAAAATACAGCGACAGAGACTTTCCAAGTCACTGCTGATTCACGACAGATTTTCCTGCCAAGGCCTGATTTGTTAACATCCCCTCCTCCTTCTGGTTTAAGTACCTCCTCTGGCAGAGAACATGATACATTTCCATTCTCTCTCCTCTTAATCCACAAGACTTCAGAGATGAACAAATCAGTACCAAGTGTCTGAAACAAGACACTGAGTTAAACCCATGAATCCACAAGGTGCTCTGGTACTAGATAGAGGGCTAGAGGTTTAAACTTTCATTCCAGTACCACTGACCCCAGCATATACACCTCCATCCCATTTCTACCTCCACAATCTTCTTATAAAATATTCAGTGTAATGAGACATGACTAATCTAGTGTCATCCTGTTTAACTGGAGTTTGTCATTAGTCTCACACGTACTTTCAACTATCTCAAAACACCTTTTCAGACTCTTAAAATGAACAAGTTATTTAAGGTTTTGCTTATTTTTCAACTTCTCTTTTTAGTGTTTTGAGTGGCACTGTGCCACACCTGTGTAGAGGTCAAAGGACAACTTGAGGAATTGTCCTATATGGATTCTGGAAATCGAACTCAGATGGCTGGGCTTAGCAACTTGTACCTTTATCCACTAAGCCATTTTGAAAGCCCAGAGGTTTTATTTTTAAGTAAAAAGGTTTGCAAAGGCCCATGTATACAAAACATGAATGTATTACTAGACGCATCACTTAAGTGACCTCAAACAAAAATCTGTATGTTCCATAAAACTGAACTGAGTTCCCATTTTGAGCTGCAGACACATAGACAAACTCCAAGGAAAATGGCAAGATACAGCCAGTAATTCATACGAACTCTAAGAGGCTGGACAACCAAAGAAGACCTGGAAGACTAAACAAGAGTAGCCCTTTCCAAGACAAGTGTCTTAAAGTCTCTATTGCTGTGATGAACAGCATGGCCAAAAGTGACTTGAGGAGAGAAGGATTCATCTCCCTTACATTTCCATACTACACAAGAGAAGTCAGGACAGGAATTCAAGGCAGGAAAATGTAGGCAGAAACTGAGGCAGAAATCATGGAGAAACACTACTTACTGGCTTGTTCTTCCTGGATTCTTCAGCCTTTCTTATACAACCCAAGACTACCCGCCCTGGGCAGGCACTGGTCCAAATGGTTTGAGTCCTTCCACATCAATCACTAATCAAGACCTCACCCCCACAGACTTGCCAACAGGCCAATTTTATGGAGGCATTTTCTCAGTTAAGATTCCCTCTTCCCAAGTTTGTAGAGGTTTGAGTCATGGTGACAAAAATCAACCGGCATAACAAAATATTTGGTGATCCTGAACTAAACAACACCCGCAACTGAGTAGTTTAAAAAGAAAAAAAGATAAATTTACAAAAAGCAGCTCTAAACTTTGAACTGTGTATAGATCACTCAAAACACTCTTCCCTGAAAAACCATGTAAGCAGCATTCTCTCTTCAGGATGGAGAGTAACCAGAGGTCACTATTAGTGGTGTTATTCGCCCCAATAACAGTAACCTAGGTGTATGCTCCATCAGTTTGATTTGAATTGGAAGTCTAGACCCTGAGACAGCACTACTGGAAATACTCTATTTACAGCACCAAACTGTGTCCTCAACAGGCATAGAAATGCCAAGTTGGGTCTCATCACTTCCTTAAATCAATTCTGTAAATACTCTGAAATTCTCAGTATGGATCATTTTAAACAAAAGCACTGACAATCCAGCTTGGTGAGCCACTGCATTTACTGAGGTTATCTACAGGAACATTGGCAATTGAAAGGTATTTACAGTACTGAGAAGCCTCCTGGACAACTTTTGAGAGCCATACCACAGAAGTATGTCATGAGCGACTCGTGAAAGAAAAACTAGATGTGCCCCCATAGAATGCCACCACAGACACACAAACCATGGCTAGCTCAGCAGATGCTGCAAAACTCAAGAAATCCCAGTGAACAGAAGGGAAAGTGTAGGGAACTGCGGTTCCAGTTGCCTACCCCCAGCCTAACCTACTCATTACTATTTACCTCCTACAAAACCGCTGGGGGCAAACAGCCTTGGGGCCACCAAAGGGAATGTTTAACAGGCGGGATCCCTTGAAAGTTTAGCATCTCATTAAAGGCATCCAATACTTCTGAAACATTAATACAATTGATAAAACAGTTTTGGATTGGGACTGATTAAAGCTGGCATCTACTTAATTAGCAGATGTGTAATCTATGAACAAGTCTTCTGCAAGATCTCCTTCTTTTAAAAGAAGAGGAAAATAGCAGGCAACCAGAAACTCCTGAAAGAAAATTAAAGCTCCCTGATGTTAAGTTTTCTGGGTCGTGGTTTTAATATGACAATGGAAACTCAAGCTACAAAAAATAAAAATAAATGGTCTACAAACTAAAAATCCATAGACTTTTTAAAATAAATTTATGATATAAATCTAAAATATGAGTTACAAACTAAAATCCACTGATTTTTTAAAGTTCAAAATAAGTGAATCAGACATTTGAACCTATAAACAGGTATGACAAGATCTTAGTAATAATGTGAACTTCTAATTACCAACCAGCTCCAAGTTACCATGTTTCAAAAGATGAAGAACTGTACCTATTAATAATACTGAAATCAGCCAATCAGTGGTGAAGTACCCTTTTAATCCCTGCACTCGGGAGGCAGAGGCAGGGAGATCTCTGTGAGTTCAAGGCCAGCCTGGTTTACAGAAAGAGTTCCAGGACATCAGGGCTATACAGAGAAACCCTGTGTTGTGTGTGTGGGGGGAGGGGGGGCGGCGGGGGGGGAGACCACAAACAAACAAACAAAAACCACTAAACCTTTAAATGCTTTCACATCTTCCAAACTTGCTGTGACAATCTTTAGTGTCAACCCTACTAGGTTTAGAATCACAAATAGCACCAGGCATGTCTGTAAGCCTGTCCTGCACCCTGAATGCAGGTGGTACCATTCTGTGGTCTGCAGTCTCACACTGAAGATAAACAGAAACAGCAGACAGGCAGCACAGCATCAGTGCTCCACCTATTCCACTTCCCTGCTGTACCGCAGATGTGAGCAATGTCTAGTCCCACTGCTGCCCTCCCGCCTCCAGGAAGGAGTGCATCCTCAAACTGCCCTTCCTTCCCTGGGTTGCTTCTTGTCTGCTATTTGGTCACACAACTAGAAAAGTAACTAATACACCTATGCAGTCCTAAAGTGTAGCAACAATTATCAACTCTGCCATAGTTAGAGAATTTTTATTCCCCCAAAGAAAACATGAATTCTCTAGGATCATCAAAGAGAGGGGAAGAGGGCCTTAAGTGAAACTCAAGTGTGCATGTTAGGAGACAGCCAACCTGGAAACGTGGTCCTCTGACCTCCATGTGCATGCAGAAGCACAGCACATACATGCACACAAAATAATAAGATCAATCAGATTAGCGCGCGCGCGCACACACACACACACACACACACACACACACACACACACACCAGGCTCCAGCATTAATTACTAAGTGCATTCTTGGTAACACTTAAAAATGGACTTCCCCCAATACTCAATTCTGTCTTGTGATGAATGGTGTTCTTTGAGGATTTTAGAAGATAAGGAAGAACATAGCAGCAGTACAGCTGGCAAAGTTATTTTGGAATTAAGTAATTCAACAGACATGCTGGGGCTGGAATGCAACAAAAATAAGACAATTAGTCTTTATGTATATCCACGGAGTGAAAACTATTATCCACAATTTGGCTAATTATATACTGTAAGAAAGCTGGAGTGAACCTTGCCTGTGCCACCCTGCTTAAGCAGTCCCTCCATCAGACTGACCACTGGGCTGTCTCACTACAGGCAGCTCTTTAAAATTACATTTGATGCAATTCTCCAAACAGGTGTTTTATTCAAACCGTAACCCAGTGTTAAACTATTTTTCCTTCTTTTAAAAAAATATGTTAAGTGGGTCAGAAAACAGATGTAAGCCTCAAACTGCTATAGGCTCTCAGAAGGTCAAAAAAGCTTGCTAAGTGGCAACAGAAACACATTTCCTTGAACAGCTGTGCATGCCTGAGACCTTGGTTCTTAACCTTTTATGGGTCACTGACCCCTAAGAGAATCTGATGAAAGCTAGAAAAACCTGCACACACAAATCTTCCCGTGAAGTCTGGAAAGCGTGTGAATCCTTTAAAACCCAACACACATCTCAGCCTGCCTGTGAACCCCCACAGAGCACGGGCTGTATTCATGCTTGTTTCCTCAGCCAGTTCATAAATGACCACTGCACGATGGGCGACCAATTCTAATCTGCTCATGACACGGATAAAGGAAGAAAAATAAATGCAGGGGTGGAATACAATCTTCTGCTTTGCAATGGTTTTCCAATTCAATGCAATCCTAAAATGTGAGGTGCTCCTTAGAATAGATTTCTGAGTGTCACTACCAAGAGATTTCTATTTAGTAAAGCCATGAGTTGTATCCAAGAATCTCATTATGTGTGTTCCTCTATGAGCATGTATGTATGTATGCATGTAGAGGCCAAAGGTCAACACACAGTGACTTCAATAGCTCTGCACATTTCTTTTTTAAACAGGATATTTCAGTGAACCTGGAACTAACATGCCAGGCTGGACAGACTAGCTGGCCTGTCCAGTGAACCCTAGGAACCCTCTCCAGCACTATAATTAAACTCATACACACCCTGCTCTTTACTCAGGTTCTGATGGATTTAACTTAGGTCTCCATGCTTGCTCAACTAAGCCATCTTCTCACTTTCTTACCCCTACTTCTTTATCAAGTTCCCTCAAGATTAGGACAAAAACCAAGATTAACCACAAGGATGATAAGTTCAAAACTACTCTCCTGATCTGCTGCTGAGAGAGGAAATAACACGTCCAAGCTGCCCCAACAGAAGCTGGAAAAGTGATCTATCTCACTGGCTTTCACTGGGCTTGAGAAATCAGTAAGTACTGGAGTTTACAGTTCCAATAGCAAAGCAAGTCTTGTCCAAGCATTTCGTAGTTTGCTTGTTTTATTTTTCCCCCTGAAAGGTCATGATGAGCATAACCAGACATCTACAGCAAGATGCTTAGCACAGCAGCCTGTGAGAACTCTACGCTGTCAGAAACTCAGCTTCACAAATTCCTGACAAGCACTCCCTGCACAGACTCAATCGCCAAACAGGAATGGACACATACTCTTAACTTAGAAGAAATTCTGGACCTAAATGAAATGTCTCATCACAATAAAGTCATGTTCTCACTGTACATGGTAGAGCACTCAGGAGGCAGAAGCCAGAGGACATATTTGAGTTTTGAGGTCCACCTGATGCAAAACAGAGCAAGTTCCAGTCCACCCAGGAATTCCTAGTGAGACTGTCTTGGGGGCGGGAATGCTCATATCAGGAAAAACTGTCATGCAGCACGCAAGAGTAAGAAAGTATGCCCTCTTTACCAGACTTTTATGAGACTTGGCCTAGCCTGCCCGATTGTCTTTCTTACAAAGCTGAAATATTTAGAATTCTGCTCCCCTAGCCAGGGATCATGTGTTACATCCTTGACACTTGTAATCCCACAAGGCTGAGACAAGAGGTTCAATTGAGCACATAAATTAGAGACTGGCCTAAGCACATAACGAGGCTTGTGTTAAAGACAAACTCACAAAACCATAATTTCTTGTTTGTCTTCTATTCCTGTTTTCTGCAACTAAATAAGGTTCTTTCCTTCTTCATTTCTTACCTTCCTTCTCTTACTTTCTCTCCCCTCTTCCTTCCTACGGTAAAAGGGTTTTCACTCAAAACTGAATTTATATCAGCTTCCCCATGCATTAGTTCTTTTTCTCATAGACACACAGAGCTGATCAGGTCCGGCTAAATGAAATAGTGTATACAATGCAATTAAGAGCTGGGGCTCTCAGCTGAGCACAGTAGTGGACACCTACAATCCCAGCACTTGGGAGGGGATACAGAATGATCAAGAATTCAAATCCAGTCTAACCTCAGCTAGATGAGACCTTGCCTCAAACAAACAAAAGTAAAAAGCTCAGGCCTTTGATCTATCCTGCTACTGACTTTAGGATCTTCCAGGCAACTGCAGAGTTGTGACCATTCACAGCAAGTGCTCAAGAAATGTTCGTTATTCTTACATTTCTTCTAAAGTGCCTATAAATCCTGTTGTCTGTGACCTGGTATCTACCTTAAAATAAACAAGCCATTACTGCTAGAAACTGGAGAAAACAACTTTAAAATGTACCACATATGTGGGTAATTGCAATTTTTTTCACTAAGACTTAAAAATAGAATTTACAACATTAAAAAAGTTATTTTCCCTCACTGGTATAATTTACCCTCAAGAAACTCCGACTCCAAGCACACATCAATGAACGCAGTAACTAGTAGCAGACAAACCTCTCCAAAGCCCTTCCCGCAACCACAGAATGTGCATAAACAGTATTCTCTCTTCAAAAGACTGTTCTGAGAAAGGCACACCCTTTGCAATCAATTGGCAATGGGCTACAGAAGCACACACCACTGTAGGCATTATAAATGATTCCACCAAAGGATGTCATGAAATGCCAGAGATGAGCCTGAGAGCTAGCTCAGCAGCCAAGAGGGCTTAGTTAGGGTCTGAGCACCTATCTAAGGAGAGGGGAGGCTCACAACCTCCTCTAACTCTAGTTCCAGGGGACCTTTTTCTATCCTATTCATCACACAAACAGAGACAGGGGTGAGAGGAGAGAAGTTTCTTAGAAATCTTTTTTTTTTTTTTTTTTTTTTTTTAAATCTGAACCAAGCCTCCACACCCAATCAAACACTGTCTCCCCTAAGGAAGAATTCTGTTGCATTATCTCTCAAAAATGAACAACCTATTACACAGTTTGTTGCATGCTATATACTGTCATAGCAGTTTAATAAATCACTAGTCCTCACAAGCTAAAGAGAGTAGACTACTATTCTACAAACAAGAAAGACTTTAACATGTCACACAGCCAACAAGTGGCAAAGCTGGGCTGTGAACCTAAGGAATGTCACAGTGACCTCCAAAAACAGAATCTTTCTTCATCAGAACACTCACCCTGCAGTAAATCTTAGATCTGCAGGATACTTTGATTTTGGTCTTTGAATTAGAGTCTCACCATGTAGTCCTAACTAGCCTGGAACTGAATGTGTGGACTGGACCAGCCTCTGGAACACCACCAAGCCCAACTATACGAAGAACTATTCTTCAGAACCACCCCTTCCTACAGGGACACAGTAAGCACTAGTGTATCACTTCCTACATTTCATTAATGGTAAGTAAAACTATTGGCTGGCATAGATGCTCTTCGAATGCAGTTCCTTTGAGGACAGAAAGTCCTTCCTAGAGTTAATGCTGATTCTCAAGAAAATAATGAATGAATTAGTTTAAGTGTGCTGGGAACCTAGCTGTCAGTAAGGTATTTGCCACCCAAGTATCAGGACCTACCTGAGTTTAGGTCCCCAAGACACATTAAAAAGCCAAGCAACAGCGCTGTGTGCTACCATCCCTACAATCCTGTGAGGAAGCAGAGGCAGGCAAATTCTGGGAACTCACTGGCCAGTTAGACTAACAGAATGGGTGAGCTTAAGGTACAACGAGAAGCTCTGTCTCAAAAGAATAAGGCAAATATGATAGAGAAAGACAGCATCAACCTTCTTGCCCGGCTTTGACACATACACTTACACACTCTTACACACACACACACACACACACACACACACACACACACACGGGTCGAGGGAGGAGCGTCCTATCATTTAAAGAAATTTGACAGTGTTTTATTTAATGTGCTTGCTTTTAAGTAGTCTCTCTGTATAACTAAGGCTGTCCTCCAAATCCCAACACAGACTAGACTTTTTATACTTCTTTTTTGTTCAAACATTTTAATAGTTTTATTTGGCAAAGAGAAGTCTATTTTATACTTCTTATACCGCTCTTTAATGTTAACCTGCATTGAGTGGAGAGTAAAGTTTTGCTTCTGTTTATTTCCTAAGCAAAATTAATCTTATTTTCTCTGCTCAACCAATACATTTCATTAATTACTAATTCAACAGACCAAAGAAAAATAGGTTATTCAGCTGTCAGATCACACAAGACCTTTTTAATACTTCAGTCTTGTGGAAATTTTTAAGCAGAATTTTTTTTTAAAGATCCCATTTCTATTTTAATGACTTAAAAAAGAAACTGCTCTTATGGGGGAAAGAGCATATAAAAGGTAATAAACATTTAATGATCCAATAATTGGTTATATCAGAGCAATCACTGTTCAGTAATTAACTTCTCTTTTGGCTTGTTCAGTTGATATTTTCAGCACCTTTGATAGGCCTACGATTGCCCATATTATTTATATAATAAGCTAAAACCTGGTGGAGGAGCCCTAAATACAGCAAGGTTTCCAGTCATCCAGGCGTATCTCAGTGCCTTTCCAAAGTAGCCTCATTTAAATAGGGGAGTCATTCACAAACCCAACAGCAACCAGCCCTCATCACGGAAAGAAATGACATGCCTGCCAAACTGTGTGGGCCATGGACACACAGCCACGAGGAAGGGTTAAAAGGAAACACAACTGAAAATTAAAGCTTAAGAGATAGCATGCAAAAAAAAAAATAGTAATTAAATCACACCGCCAGGAAAGAATACAGTGAACAGCTGGTATGTTGTTACGATGCAAAATTACAATTAAGCTCAGGTTAATGTCATTTCCAACTAATTACCCACAGTCAGTTGGAAGAGACACGCACTAAGAGATTCTCTTTACTACTACAGCCGTTCTCCTGGGGCTGCTGTCCTCACAGCCACAAGGTTCCCAGGATTCTGTTTTTCAAGTCATCAAAAGGCTCCCCCTCTCTAGAGCAGGGGATGTCAGGTGTGACTAAGATCTCAACACCTCCCTTGCTCACACTTCCATACAAGTTGCTTCCTTCACACCAAAACAATGGTACTAAAGCATCCTTCCCACAACACTAATGTTCTCTATCATTCTCTCTCCCTTCCCCTCTTCCCACTCTGCCCCAGTATGCACCCCACCCCCACTTTAATATCCTATGGAAAAAGAAGAATTTTGTTCACTTCACATTTGATGTATAAATCAGTCCTTAATGCTGACATACTTAGTAGCTAGCATGTGAAGAATTACAGGAACACTCTGTAAATCCTTCTCTTTTATCTAACCACTACAACCAGCCCTCCATCCTCAACTAAAACCAGAAAAGAGCTGAAAGTATAGCTCACTTTATCATGTGCAAAACCTAGGCTCGATGCCTAGCACATTTAGAAAAACCCAAGAGAAAGAAAGAAAGAAAGAAAGAAAGAAAGAAAGAAAGAAAGAAAGAAAATCTGCACAGCATGACTAGAAATCCTGTCTTTCTGCCTCATTTATGAAGGTCTCTCTAGATCTTGCCAGGCGGATGAAATCTATAAACAAACACAAGTATAGCCACAGTGGTCTCCACGCCTGACAACAACACACAGTACACCAGGTCAGAAGCACCCCCCTTTTTATAAGGAAGGCAAACGAATTTGAGAGACGTTCTCAGTCTAACTGTGCTAGGAGTTGAAGGGGAAAGACAAAGGTCTGGCAACCCCAAAGCAAGAAAGACTCCTCTAAATCACGCCATCTCTCCCATCATCTCCACACCCTGGACACAGCCTCAGCCTGAGAACCACAGCAAAGAGCATAGCAGTACATCCCTGCCGCACACATGCCTGAAAGCCGACAACTCTGCTTAATTTATCCACCTTCATGTTGGAGAGAAAAGAATGGGGATGGAGGTGCAGGCAGTAGTCGCTCTGATACTAATGGACAGCTAACTAACTACCTGGTGCTATAACTGGTTTCAGTTCCTTTGTGCACACAGGAATATTTATTTAATCAATGGACTGCAACAAAACAAGCCTCCAGTGTACTTTTGGAAAGACAGAAAGCCATTCTGAACAGGGGTGATTGGAGGTGTGTCACCTGTTTAGTGAATAGTGGCCATTACCACATTGGGGGTAGACTGGAGGGGAACAGCTCTTAAACACTGACAGAGTTCACCTGCCTGCTTGCAAGTACCATGTCACCAACAGCCAGCAGCTGCAGCTAGTACTCTCTCTGAACTTGCACACAGTTAAAGTGCTGTGTCTAGTCCTGATTCCTTTATGGAAAGCATCTCTCTCCAAAGAAAACACACAAGCAAGCCTCCTATTTAATAACAGCCACAACTTCTTCCCCTGAGAACCCGACGATTCTTCAGTCAGGGGAAGAAAAAACAAATTAGGAAGGAAATCCAGGCAAATTCCATTACCTTTGGCTTTAAGTGCTCAAAGTGGAATTGAATAAAGGAGATTATTCAGGGATGGACAGAGAAGAGGAAGAAATTCTTTCATTTTTGTTAGTCAAGAATCTACCTTTCATCATGTAGCAGATAAAGACACTTGACTGATGAGACATGTTTACTAAGTTACCCAGGCAGCAAAGATAAGATTCATTTACTTAATAGAGCCACAGCTGCCAAGGCTGGTCGTCTGTCTTTACGTATTTCTCAAAGCTATTATGTGGATATTTTCAGTGAATTAGATTTCTAAAAGGACAAATCATAGAGTAAAATCTTGATATATGCTGGGAGCATTAATAGACAAGTCACTGTCAAGATCAAATTGAAGGCTGAAGAAAAACATAAACAATAGAAACTTCCTATCACCAAAACCCACAAGAGTGATTTAAGTACCAAGTGAAGAAAAAGAAGTGTTTCTGTCATCTGTGCTTTACTTTACTGTACTGCATTATCAGCCATTAAATATAGTCATAGTTTCTTGGAATGTAAGGAGTGGAAAGAGGAAATTTGAGAACTATAGTAAATATCCAAGATGTTTTTTTTTTAATTCTGTCTGTATGTCCATCTGTCTGGAGGGGTGCACATGTGCAAGCCTGAGCAAAGGACAGAGATAAGAATATGGGGTATCCTGCTTTATCACACACCACCTTATTCCTTTTAGACAGGGCCTCTCTCTCAATGGAACTGGAGCTAAGTTGGCAGCCTAATGATCGCCCTGTCTCTGCCCACCACAGCTCTGTGATACGAACACTGGCAGCTTTGCCTGGATTTTTACATGAGTGCTGGAGATGCAACTTTACACCCTCACCCTTGTGCTGCAACTCTCTTATCCAGCAAACCACTGTCCGGGCCCCAACAAAGTTCTGTATCTTTCTGTGGGTACCAGTTACTCAAGTGTTGAGTTTAGAATAATTCATTGTGCTGAATATGAGCAGTTTTACAATCACAAAAAAAAAAAATTTTAAGAACTAATGTGTGATTGTTTTCATAAAAATTATTGAGGTTCACATAGACACTATTGAGAGACTGGGGATGGCTGATTGAAATAAAGTACTCGATGTACACATATGACAATATATTTGTCTCCCCAGCAACATATAAAAGCTGGGCACACAACTCAGCACTGGGGAGCAGAAAAAGAAAGATGTGTGGTGGGGTGAGGTAGGGTGGGGTAGGGGTTTGCAACAGAAACATCAAGCTCCAGGTTCAGTAAGAGATACTATCTCAAAAAAAAAAAAAAAATAATGGAAGACTGAGGACGACAGTCCAAATCAACCTCTACACACATGCTCATAAGCAAACATGCACACCGAACACACAAAAGAAGTTACTTTAAAGCACCACCATTACCACTGTTCTAAGAAATACTCCAAACTATTTTCTACAATAATGATTACAAAACAAATAATAATCCCTCTGTACAGAAGCTTCCTATGAAAGGAATCTTGAGAGAAACAAGAGCATCTGACTACTGTGAGGGAGGCCCTGGGACGGGAAACCTGTATACTTAATATTCTGGGGGTACAGATGCATTTGAAAATCGCCGCACAAAGCAAAACTGTAAGTTGCAACAGTGTGGAAAACATCCCATCCAGATTCTCCATGCTCAAAATGGGAAACAGGGAGCAAAATTATGTGGGAAAGTTTTACAGCCGCTTTAACAACTGAAAGGGTATTCTCCCACCAAATACAAAATGCCCGGCTACGGCTTTCAGGAAATATTTGTCTCACAATTACATCTACCCTAAAAGGAAGCTGCTAAGTTATAATCACTATGTAACTCCTGCAGGAACCCCCTCCTGCAAATTTAAGAATAGAAACTGTGAAATCAAATTACTTGTCTGTGGCCACATGGGATTCTGGGTCATTGGCAAAATCCTGAGCATGTGCTCTTCCACAACACAGCCTGAAAGCCTGTTCCTGTTTTCATTATCATACTGTATTGTGGAGAGTTTTGATTTCCAGACTGGCGACAAAACTCAGAAGCTGCGGATCATTCTTTCTAACCTGAGGCGAAACTCAAATCCACAATCCTCTGCTGTTCCCACTAAGGCCCCCAGGTAAAGTTAAATCCAATCCACCACTCTCCCTTTCGGATTCAGACTCTTTGGTTTAGATAACCACACTAGCCTGGATAGGAAGCGGTGTGGTTAAACAGGATTTTGCTCTCAGGCAGACCTAGGCTAGTAGGTTTCAAAGGCAGAAAGAGCCCTACCCTGGGGCCTTTTATCTGAGAGCACAATCGCTTAACCAGGATAATTTGTTTTACAATACCAAAGCACTTGTTTTTAAACAAAACATTAGCCAAGAAAAGAGGTCACAACAAAAGGAATCAAAAAGAAACAAACAACAACAACAACAACAACAAAAAACAATTTAGAATGTGGGAGCTTCTAAAACACTCTAGAAATGGGGACAGTTTCTCCCTCCCTCTTTTCAATCTTACTAGACTGACAATCCCTAACTGGAGCTTGCAAATAGCTGCCACTGTATTCTTTTTTTTTTTTTTTCCCATTTAAACTAGTTGTATCCTAATGGAGGTTCAAGTTCAAAATAAAATTGGAATTACTGTGATGAGCCCATGCAAAATTCAATCCTAAAGTGAGTCCTTTATTTCACCAAAATACCTTTTACCCACTTTTTAAAAATCCTATCAAAGACTAAAAAGACACCCAGGGAGATCAAAACACCAAATTTCTAGCACCTCTTCTTCCCTATGGCAGAGAAAGAGGGGCGGTGGGGGAAGGAGAGAGAGAAAGGGAGAGCAAGCAAGCGCAACTTGTTGGCTATTTTAATCTAGGGCAGCCACAAGGGTACAAGTGACACAAATTAGGTTTATAAAATTAAGCTTCAGTTATAAGTCTGAAATATTTTTAAATGGCAGCAGTACAGCCCAGTGGGAAATGCAATGGCCTATATATTAGGAGTGGCCTCTGCAGCTCTGCCCTACCTCTACCAACAACTCACTAGGTCATCCACAAAGATTAGAGAACATAATTTTCTAGATATGTTCTCTTATCTACAATACAGTACAAATCTGAAGTGTATTACCACCTTTAAATCCAGGGAGTGGGGCTAAAGTAGTTGGCTTTAATCCGAACAAAACCTTTTAAGGCTTTTCTTCATTTAAATTCCATTATACACTGTAAACATTCCAACCAGGCTCTGTAGCCAAAAACAACGACTCCCGGAACATGCTGGGCACTTTTTGTGTTAGGTGTAAACTTTGCAACCTGCTTCTCTTCCTATACACATGAACTCAGTATAAGGATGATATGGGTTGAAATCTGCCGTTAAGATCGATACTTGGTCCTCAGCAAACGCTCAGCCACTGCTAGGTACTGTTATTAGCATAGGTACATCTATTCTATGCTGAGGGCAAAGAGAAAAGACAGTCAAGTCCTTTCATGCTCTATTCCTCATTAGCAAAGGGGAAACAGATATTTATTTCTCAACGGGAACTCTGGTGTAATCCCCTCTTCCCTTATTCCCAAGCCTGTTGATTCAGGTGTTAGTACAACTACTGGACTCTGTTCCACTGCATACACAGTCCCTTAGGATTCACAGATTTCTAAACCCACCGGGAAAGCCTTATCTAGAAAAACAGAATGTGTTCATCCCTTTAAGTCAGTGGTTCTCAACCCTCTGAACTCTGTGACACTGTCATACAGTTCTTCATGTTCCTTCATGTTATTTCGTTGCTACTTTATAACTGTAATTTTACTACTGTTGTGAATTGTGAATATCTGATATTCAGGATATCTGACCCCATGAGGGGGCTGTGGCCACATGTTAAGAACCACTGCTTAAAAACAAACAAACCAAAAAAAAAAAAAAAAAAAAAGAAAAAAAAAAAAAAAAAGAAAAAAAAAAACAACAATTTTTTTTGCTTTTTTGTTAAGTTTGCCTTTCCTGTTTGGCCAACAGCCACGTCTAAAGGCTGAGGAGCTGGTGCTAAGGCACTCTCAAGCATGAGGACCTGAATTCAATCTCCAGAACCCACTTTAAAAAGCTGCACATACTTGCAATGCCAGTTCTGGGGAGGTGGAAACAGGAGGATGCCCAATGTAACTGGCTGGCCAGTCTGGTTTTATCAGTGAACTTTAGGTAAAAATGAAAGCCACTGTGTCCAAAGTAATCTTGAGAAAGGTTAGCTGATGTTGACTTCTGGCCTACACACAGACACATACACACCACCACCACCACCACCACCACCACCACCACCACCACCACCACCACCACCAGCAGCAGCAGCAGCAGCAGCAGCAGCAGCAGCAGCAGCAGCAGCAAAACCCACCATGTCTGAATGAATCCAGAAAGAAAATTCTACCAATTGCTATCTTTGTCTTACATTTTAGCCAAATGCTTTAAGAACTTTTTCACTAATTTATTCCCGCTAACTTTCCATTTTCTTCCCATTATCCACTGGATTGACTGATTCAAAACATCACCTTTTAGGCATCCCTTCTACTCAGGTTTGCAGAGAGGATCAGTACCCAATTTCCCTGACTGCTGTGGGAGGCTGAAACAGGTGTAAGCTTCACTTCTAATTAAGTCCTCCCAATGAAAATAACCTAATAGCCTTGCCCAGAAGAGAGCCCTACAAACTTCCATTTTCTGCCCTCCTTTGCCTCAAATCTACTGAGCATGCAGGTAGATTCTGAAATCTACTGTTCAGAGAATCAAATGTCATTATTTCTTCAGCGTCATCCCTCAGCCTGAACCTCAACTATCTATCATTCTCATGACAACCTAAAATTCAACCAGTTCCAAAAGTCCCTGCAAGCTCTAGTGCCCCATGCTTAACTTCTTTTTAAAGAAAACTTCACTAAAATCATTTGTAACCCAAACCCCTCAGAATATCCCCATGTCCCATTGTTTCCATGAGTCTCAAAAGGGAAACACTAGATTTGATGAAAGACTCCAATCTGCTGTTTTACTTCCTTCTGATTTGGCAGCTCCCAAACAGACTCTGAAAACTGGACACAGACCACACATCCCATAACTGCTGAGTCCCTAAGATACCTGTGACAGACCTGGTTCATCTTTATCTTGCCATGGCCCACATCACATCCATCTTTCTAGGATCTGACACTAAGCCTGTTATACAATAAATAACTCATTCCTAGAGACTAGAGAGGTGGCTTGAGGTAAAGGGCTTGCCACAGAAGCTTGAGAACCTGAGTTCAGAGGCCCTGGTCCCATTTAAAAGCTGAGTGCACACACACACAGTACAAGTGTCTATAATCCCAGCATTATTATCAGGAGATGGAAGCCAGAGACGGGACAATCCGAGAAATTCACAGGCCACCTACCCTGGTTTACATAAGAGAAAAACAAAAAGACCCAGGTCTCAAACAAGGTGCAAGGTGAAGAATGACAGGAAGGTTGTCCTCTGACCCCTACGTGTGGTGATCCTCTCCATTCCCTCTCTCTTACTCACTCCTCTTAGTAAGAAAAAAGTAGAGTTCTGACCCATGTAGAGGCAAGCACTACATGGAATCCCAACATACGAAGGATATCACAGGGTCTTCTCTCATTTTACTATTCTCTCTCTCTCTCTCTCTCTCTCTCTCTCTCTCTCTCTCTCTCTCTGTGTGTGTGTGTCTGTCTGTCTGTCTGTCTGTCTGTCTTTGTGTGTATCTGTCTCTCTCTTTCCCTCTCTCTCTCTCTCTCTCTGTGTTTGTCTGTGTCTATCTTTGTCTCTGTGTCTGTCTCTCGATCCCTCTCCCTCTCCAGCCCCTCCCTTTCTCCTTCTACCCTCATCTAAGCGACCCCAAATGAAATCATCCCAACACTGACCTGCTCACATTCAGGAAAACAGGCTGAGGGAATATCCCAGAAAAATAACTCTACACAAGACATGAACAACTGGGGAAAAAAAAAAAAAAACACTCCTGAGGCACCATCCTGCTCATAATTGGAGCAAAACTATAAAAATACACTCAGGAAAAAAGTGAACAGGACCTACCTTTATGAATCTGTCACCCAGTCTAGCACTAAGCTGATCCAAACAAGAGCCATGGATACAAAGCATGGTGACCTATCCTCTGACACTGTAATCTAATCCTTAAAGTAGAGACGACTGAGTGTCTTTGCTCGTCATGTTTTCTAATGATGCTGCTGCTGTCTGCATGTTATGGGGCACTTCTTGGAAAATGGAGGTAACAACAAAGCACATCGTTAGGAAAGCAATTATATGCAGTAGTAACCATTTTACAATGGCCATATGGACTGTGTTTCAACAACATAATTTCCAATCAGGACAAGTGTACATATTTCTCTCTGTTCCTAATCCCAGGTACAACATACTAAATGAAATAAACGTGCATCTGAAATATGGGTGGCAGATGTGGGAATCGACATAATGTTACACAATGTTCGTCTATAATCAGAGAATATCCACTGCCCTAAGAGAGAGTGACAACCATCTCTGCTGGCCATCTTCACAGTCTCCTTAATTGGACACATCCCCAAGAGTCTAGGCAGGGCACAAAGAGAAGCAAAGGAATTCACAGTTTTCAATCTGAATCAGACTGTAGCAGTAAAACAGAACTTGCGGTTTGCACATACATAAAATCAAAGGGCATTAAATCATCTTTAAATCCTGGACCTAAAGGTGTGGGGCTACTATTACACCAGATTTTGACAGTATTTAAAATTTCAGAAGGCATAGGTTAGCTTAAATATCCCCCGAAATTACAATGTCTAAAGAACTAATTCCACTGTTTTTAGAGATGAAAAAAAGATAACTGCTTACTGAGGAAGCAGTAGAGAGAGGGTAAGAAAGCCCGTCTGGGAACATGACGGGAAAAACAGCTTTTGCTTATCAAAGAGAAATACTCTTCTGAAAATTCAGGCCACATGAGAATAATGAGGCAAGGATGTCTTTGAACTCTACCTGTCCCTAACCTGATGGTCCTTAGCCAGGTGTGAACCCTTTAATCCTAGAAAATGAACTACGTGAAAGCATCCTAGCCCAGACGAGCTGAGGAAGGGGGCTCTGGGTAATGTTAGGTACTTTAAATGCAGTTGGGATTTCCATAAGAATCAATCTAACAGCCAGAGTCATTAGCATACTCTTTGTAGTATAAACAAACCTCAACTGGGTGGAGAGAGAACAATTTGAAAATGTGCTCAGAATAACGAAAGGAAACAATGGCAAGGAAATAATGGACTCTGTCACCAGGTATCTTCCAGAAATAGATATCAAGAAAACCAAAGAGCTATTTAGTACGCTCTTTCATGAGGAAGAATGGAGTGCCTGTAGTTTAAAAATAAATAAATAAAATAAAACCTAGCACCGGTAATAAGATCTCTTTTATTGTGGACTATCTTCCCAAGAGAAGTAAGTGCCACTTCCTACAGTAGTTTAAGAGCGGACAAAATAACACAGGCATCTGTTAGTAAAATAAGTTTATATGCACGGGAACCTAGGACAGGCTACCAGTTCCTTCTCGGATCTCACAGGTCTGTTAAAGAGAGTTGCTGTAGGAAATCAGTAACAAAGAAGTCACAGGAGAGCTTCAATCTCAAGAACCTGACCTCTTGAGGCTCTTGGGAAGGCTTAATATCTACCTCCTAATTTTTTTTTTTAAAGATACGGCCAGATTTTAATGCTCACAGAACACTGAACAAGACAGAGAGGGAATAGTACCACCAACTAGACTATAGGCAAATGATATGAAACAGACTCAGTAGGACTGCTATTGTGTTGTTTTTGTTTGTCTAAAACAGAATCCCATGAGCTACATCCCAAAAGCTTCAGGGTTTAAAAGGAAAACAGAGGATGCTCAGTGACCCAGGGTTTTCCTAGCATACAGCAGGCTCTGGATTCCGCCATTAACTCAGGAAGGGGGTGAGAGTGGTAAGAAAGACAGACAAGAAGACAGCAGAAAACAACTTTCTGGAACAATTAGGTATGGTACTTGCCCAGCCCTGGGTCCTATTACTATAAATAGAAAATCCTTTATAACCAAGAAACTTTTCATCAACAGCAAGAGAACCAGAAAATGACTTCATATTTTTAAAGAGAGTGTAAAAGAGTGAGAAGCCTAAGCCTTCAAACATGCCCTAAACGGCTGCAGTTTTTGGTCTCAGATGAGCTGACAACCTCTCCAAGCTTTGGTCGCATCAACTGTAAAAGCAGACGCCATTCCTTTGTTCACAGCATCCTTCTGAGGCACAGTGAATGGGAAACTGGAAGCACAAAGCCTGGCCCAGAGCAAGCGCTACACAAGTTCCTTTTTCAAACATGTCTTTTCAGAGTTTTTGTTCTGTTTTTGTTTTGTTTTGTTTTGTTTTGTTTTGTTTTGTTTTAAGAAATAGGTCAACAACAAATAAGGATTGTCTGAACGCCTACTTTACATAGATCACCGACTAGAGAAAGCAACAATTTTAAGAGCTTTAAAATATCTCTTAAAGGATATATGGAGGGAGAGTGCAGGGGCTGAAGTCAGAGACACAGAGAAATGAAACAATACATTAAAAATAAAAGGAGGAAATGCTGGCTCTCTCTTTTCCAAGGTTCTAGTACTGACTCCAGTGTGATACCCAATAAGCCATTACAGCATACAGAACAGTCTGAGGGAAAACTTAGTAGCACTTGAACCTTCCCACTGGCTCCCAAAGGAAACACAAAGCATGTCTTGTCATAGTTAACACTTCAGAGATTCCTTTAGACTAGGGCCCAAGATCTCAATCCGTGAGAAAAACATTTCAAAAAGCTGAAATAAAGGTTACCAAAGCTAAATAAGTGAATACACCTCTCCGACTTAATCCATGTCCCAATCTTCAAATTATCAGGAATATAGTGCCACTAAAATTATTATTATTATTATTATTATTATTATTATTATTATTATTATTAGTGATTCTGAACACAGGTAATAGTTCAGTTAAATTAATCACAGTTTGAAATATGGATCAAAAGACAAGAAGCAGGGGCAAAGCCACTTGCTGTCAAACTGGATGAACTGAATTCTATCCCTAGTATGCACAGGGTGGAAAGAAAGAAATAACTCCTGAAATGTGTCCTCTTAACCTCTGCGCACATTCAAGCAAGGGGACAAACAGACACACATACACACACACACACACAAACTCAAATACACACAAAATTTAAATGATCTAATTAGTGGTTAAGGGCGATATATCTGATACTTTCAGATATTACATAAGACAACTTTCAAACATGTGAACATGACATACTGCAATATTTTAAAACCACTCTTTTCCTTGCACAGGAGGTCACCTAGAACAATCTGGACCATCTCAGTGTTAGACTAATGAAACGTTTTAAATTAAACAACCAACTGTCTGACTGAGCAGGTTTCAACACTCAGGTGTGAAATCTCACCTCCCAGCACTCTGGCTGAATTAGCCCCTTGCCTCTCACCTGCAATTATCATTTGCTCCCTCCCCTAGGTAGCTCTCAGCTACCACATAGCCTCTGAGGCTCACATCTGGAAATAAAAACTCCCTCTGGGGGCCTTCAATGCTTTGGGAGAGAGAGGGAGAAGAAAAACAAGAGCTTCATGCTGGTGTAGACCAGTTCTGAAAATACCTTTTTTTGACACACAGGGTAAAAGCAAATTGATAAAATGAAACCCTTATGTCACCTCGGTTAAGGGTAATTTTTCTTAATAGAGTAAATTTACATCACAGTTCTTCTAGAGGCCAGCTTCTTCCATCTAGACCAATTCCAAAAATCAGTAAAGGATATTTCTTTCAGTTGAGAGGGCATAATTAGACGTTTTGATTAGAGCGTTTGCCTCCCGTTTAACAAGATATAACAGATGTCCTCAACTTTCCTAATAATAATACAGCCCTGCTTTTGGCACCCTTACAATTTTAAAAATGAACTGTCATATAGAAAAATTACAGCTAGGGTGTCTCTGTGCAATCCTGACCCTGAAGTGGTTATGACACGCCTGGACTCCCCAGTGGAACAGATATGGAAATCATATTCCACATTCATAGCCACAAGCCCCCCCTTAGCATGCACCTGAAAACCAAGCGCTGAGATCTGAACGACAAGGTTAGTCCAATCACTGTCAATTAATGCTGGAAGTACCAAGACCAAGTAAGGTATGAAACCTGAAGAGAGACATGAAATTCTCACAGTCATTTCCTTCCAGGGAGCACACGAAGATGGAAGATGTGAAGCACAGAAAGCCATGTCAACCAAACACAACTAGATGGCTAGTTATTTTGTTGTTTGTTCTCTTAAGATTTGTTTTATTGCCTTTTTTTTTTTCTCCCTTTCCCTTCTCCCTCTCGCTCCACCCCTACTCACTCAATCCAGCCCCAATCGCTCCAACCCTGGCCCAAAGTATTTATTTATTTATTTATTTATTTATTTATTATATGTAAGTAGACTTCAGACACCCCATAAGAGGGCATTAGGTCTCATTACAGATGGCTGTGAGCCACCATGTGGTTGCTGGGATTTGAACTCAGGACCTCAGGAAGAGCACTCTGTGCTCTTAACCACTGAGCATCTCACCAGCCCTGTTTTTAATACTTTTAACTGAGTGTATGTGTCTGGGTATGTCCATGTGTGCATAGCTACTTTCAGAGACCGCAGGCGTCCTGTCCCCTGGAGCTGCAGCTGCAGGAGTTGTAAGCTGTACAACAACAAGTACTGGGAACTGAACTCAGATCCTTTCAAGAGCAGCAATCGCTCCTAACCACTGAGCCATCTCTTTAGGTCCTCGTGGTTAGTTTTGAACAATCAACCTAACTTGCCACAGGCTAGAATCAGCTGAGAATAGCACTTGCCTCCTGTTTCCTTGACTGAGAAATTATCTACATCGGGGTAAATTGTAGAAATACTTGCCTTGAATATGGGTGACATCATTCCCTAGGCTAGGAGTCCCGAGTAGACAGAGTAAAGAAAGCTAGCTGCATGTGTGCAACTGCTTATCTCTGTTTGGCTGTAGATTTGGAATGACTGGCTCTCTGAAACTCATGTCACTGTGACTCCCATGATGATAGACTGTAACCTGGAATTGTAAGCTAAGTAAATCCTTTCCTCCTCTAAGCTGCTCTTTGACATTTTAGTTGTGAGCCTTGCCTTTAACGGCTGAGCCATCTCTCCAGTCCCCTAAGTTGTTTTTGGACAGGGTGTTTCATCACAGCAACAGAAATAAAACTAGAACACATGACTACCAAAATCTCAGCTTCCCCGCTGAGAGAAGAAGGAGTACTACGCTTGGTAAAAAGGACTCATTTTTCACAGCAAGATTCCCCCGACATCTGATCCAATTTACAAAAATTCGATTTATACCAACTTTGTCAACAGATCAGCCCAGGGAGCATAACCAGAGATAGGTCTACATTTTAAATGGGAGCCAAGGCCTCTCTGATTGAAGTTCAAACTCAAACATCCTGGTTTAACAGCTCCATTAATGGCATTAAGCACAGATCTAAAGATTACTCAGACCCTTTGTCAGTGGCATGTGTTATTTATGGGACAACCTATCAATCATGTCTTCCTCTGATTATTTCCTACATTCTGGTCCTAGGCTATTTGGGCTGCCAAATTAATACATTCCATCATTGCTGCAAATCTAAACAATGGTTGGTAAAAGATTAATAAAATAGTTGGGCTCTCTGCAACCACATACACACCCAGAGAGATTCATCAATGTCTTTTTATTTGCATATCTGGCTGACTGCCCCTGCAGCAAATACGAAAAACGCAAAGCACAGGTATCCTGGATTCTGGTTTGCATTTAATTCAGGGTGTCAATCTGCTTCTGTTTTAATTACATCCATCTTGATATGTTATTATAATCCCACGAAAAACTTCTTTCCATTATATGAATGGTTATAAACATACACGCATGACAGTTGTTATAAATTTCCTCATTCAGCAATAAACAGACAAGTGCCTTAGCCAGCACAACCATGTGAATCTCGTATTGTGAGTCCTTCAGAAGCAAGTCTGAATATTCATCTCAAATACATGCCAAAGTTCCTCTGTTGCATATAGTCTCCTACCAGTATTGAGGAAATTGCTCTCCATTTCCCCAGGTTACTATTCTAAAGAAAATAACTTAATCCCCACTCAAAAAAATTAAAAATGTTAAGTAGGCCACAATAATATCTTATATCCAAGTAACTCTCTTTCCACTGGACATTCAAGAATGAGAAGCCAATACTTTCGAGACAGAAGGGTGGGAAGGGGAGTTTTAAACAGTACACTGTAGAGAGGAGCAATGAATTTCAAGGTAGTACACTACTCGGGGAACATGTGGAATGGGGAAAGAACATCTTTACAGGTTCTTGATATTAAATAACCAACAGAACATTATTAAGGAAAAAATAGTTTCTATGGGTGTTCCTCTTGATTTTTGTTTTTAAAACTGTCCTTCTGGGCTACAGATGTACCTCAGTTGGTGGAGAGTTTACCTAGCACACACACAGCCCTGGGTTCAATCTCCAACCGTGTATAAACTAGGGCTGGTGATACACACCAGTAACCCCAGAACTCAATAGATTTAAGAGGATCAGGAGTTCAAGGTCATCATAGACTACACAGAAATTCCAAGGCTGGGTGCCGGGGACTGACTTAAAATTTAACAGAACCTTCTTCCATAATCCCCGATCCTTGTACTCACCAGCACTAAGGGAAAATAGTCTCCTTCTTTCATTGGGTAATAGCTAGGACCTCTAACCCCAGTATGATCAGGAACAGATCAGTTCATCCTTGAGAACTATTTCTACTTGCAAACTGAGGGGCAGAAAGAGCTGCACCACCAGGGACAACATCTGTGCAAAGAATACCAAGATGGTGGCTTAAAAAACATAGCCTCCAGATGTGGAGTGAAACAGATCTGAAGACTACTCGGGAGAAGTTCAGGTCTGAATGTAAGGATAATCCCTCCTAAAGACTGAATTCCTCGAGTTAATCTTAAAACTAATTTTCTCAGGTAACCTCAGAGAACACTGTAACAAAAAGGAAACTACACACACAATTACCAAATCCTTGTCTCCCTCTTTAGCCCCCAGAGAAGGCTTACTTTCACTTAAAATGTATTGGAGCATTTCTGAGTTCGCTTGAAGACCTTCATGATTGTTGTTGACTGTATCAAAAAATGAGTGGAAGTCACTGTCATTTCTATCATGTAACTGAAAGCAAGCAATATTCTAATGACAAGCTATTGTCATTGCATCTTCATTTTCCTGTATTTCCCTTTTGTTTTTAACTATGCTAAATGGCTCACTAAAGGATGCCAATGGGGGGTGGGGGAGAACAAATAAACAGACCAAAAGTAAAAAGAAAGAAGAAAAGACGACAGGGATGACATCACACACCTCTGACCCCAGCACTTGATAGGCAGTCACGTGAATCTCTATGAGTTCGAAGCCAATCTGCTCTATGTAATGAGTTATAGACTTGCCAGAGCTGTATATCAGAGATCTCGTCTCCAAAAACAAGATAGGGGGAGAAGGGAGGGAGAGAGAAGAAAAGAGAGGGAAAAGAGGAGGAAAGAGAGGAAAAAGGAAGAATAATAATCATGTTAGTATAACAACTGAGGGATAGCTGTAGTACTGGATAATGGGTCTCTTCATTTATTTTAAGTTCTAAAATATCAAAACCAGCAGAAACTACAAATACCTGACATAAGGGTAACTTTGTAGCTGAAAAGGTTAAGTGTAGGGACAACAAGGAAAGTGACATTTCTCACTTATCACTACAACTTGACTGTGGCAATGGTTTATTTTAGGATTCAAAATTTAGCTGCAGTTGGAAGTATCAAATCTCACCTACACAACCAAGGGTCCCAGTGTGTTTGTAGGCAGTGGTCCAGTTAGTAGCTACTCTAAAGTACTTCTAAAAGCTCTTCCGACGCAACTTAATCCTCACCCTTACTAGCCATTACTGTCACTCATGTACACTATAAACCTTCTCCTCTATGGCTCTCATTTTTACTACACCCAGGTGTTACAAGGTTCTGATACCAAGAGCATAATCCACTATGAGGTACACCAACAAGCCAAAATGACAGTCAAGTAATAAACAAACATGTGTACGTATTTAACATGTAGTAGTTTGGGTAAACTCTAACTACTGCTTAGCTATGAACTAAGAGACCATAAAGAGCACAAGCAATCCTCTAACCCAGAGTTAATAGTGCTAGAGTACCTCAGATCATCAAGATTCAAATAATGAAAACTCAGAAATGCTAAAGTTTTCACATTCTGACACAACTTCCCAAATACTTTTCATTTCACTATCTGCATTCCTACTTGTGATAACTTTCAGAAAGGGGGGGGGGGAAGAAAGCTGGAATCGGAGAGGCGGGGAACAGGGAGGTAGCATGTAGTGTAACTGGACCCTGAAATGAGTGTGTGAAAGAAATAAGCATTTCATATGAATTGAAGGTCCAGGTCCCCTTAAAAATACATGGAATTGGAGACTTAAACAGGATAGACCTAGAAGCCTGTGCTGACACAGTCTCTTCGTCCCTTCCTAAGTAAGCAAAAAGCTGTCAGGTGATATGAAACCACTCCTCATCTGCAGTTACTAAACGCAATAGAAAGAAAAAAAAAAGACCTATCTATTATTTGTGATCCTGACTGACATCAAGACATGAAAAAAAAAAAAAAACAAAAAAAAAAAAACAAGATACTACTTGTTCTACATGGGAGACAGAGGATGTGAAGAAATAGCTCACACCAGACACTTTAGAGCCTCTCTCTTAAAATCTAAGTCCCCCACTTCCACCTGAAGCAGGTGAACCAACCTAAGACCTACAGTCACAGAACAGCTGCAGACTATGTATGAGAAATACTTCTGCCCTAGCTAACAGCGTCTCCCAAACTGTTTTTAGCTTTTCCAGTCTTGTTTTTTTTTTTTTTTACCTAATTAACTACTGCAGTCTTCTTTCCAATTTCAAAAGAGTTTAGAATCTACTTAAATTTTGCAGACTGTCATCAAAGAAGACATTGCTATCCCTTTACCAGGTGGTTTTCCTAAATCTCCAGCATATGGGGTGTAATCCCAACCCTGGAGTGCAGAGGAAGTGTTAAAGACATGCTGCCTCTTCACTTCAACGAAGTGAAACTCCATTTGGTGTATTGTAAATATCCACCTATTCAGAACCCTGTAAAATGATTGAAATCCACTCTCGGCACCCATGCACATGCACAAGCACACACACCTCTCATCAGGCAGCGCTCTCTATCAACGGTCTCAAACTCAAGACCTACATTATTCCACAATAACACCAACAGTTGTTTTCTGTGCTTAAGGACTTTCTAGTCTTAACAATCTCTCAAACTAAATAATCACCATTTATTCTTGACAATATTTAAAAAGAAAAAAAAAAAAAAAACAGCTTTATATACAAGTGTCCCAGAATCTCTATCACAGCAAATTACTCTGCCATTTTTTGTTTTGAACTTCAGAGCAGTGCCGGAAGACTGAACCCACAGCCTTGCAGATGCTAGGCAAGTACTTTACCATTGAGCTACACTCCCCCAATAAAACCCAAGAAACACAAAACAAAACTATTACTAACCTTTTTCCAAATAAGTGCTAAGGGAATACCTCTCTCAGAACCAATCACTACCTTCATGGTCCTCTCTTCAAACCATCTGACGCATTTGTATCTTACTCAACATAGCTAAAGCAGTTCATATCCACAGCTAACAAGAGCCACAGGGAATCTTCCTACCAAGACCTTCAAATTCGCTTCACATAAAGACTCCTCCAGTGCATCTTTGCTTCACAGAGTGAAACACAGGTTCAGTGAGTATGGTAAGAAGCTAGAGTTCATGCACACATGTAATCCACACTTCCCCTTCCCCCCACCCCCAATCACTCAGAAAGTCCTCAGAACCTGGGCTGAGGCACACTTCTCAGAACTGAAATGGCAGGACTTGACCTCTTCCAGCAATCCCACAGCCAATCTTTGCAAGACAGAACAACAGTCCAGAACGACTCTGATCCATGCCTTTCCCTGGCTCTGTAACAGCACTGGAGATGCCCTGGGCCTCTGTGAACTGCCATGCCATGCGCTGCAAGCCAAGAGCCAGCTAACCAGAAACCTTTGTTTTAACCCCAATGTCAAATTCTTTTCCCATCCCAACCTTCTTTTCCAGGTTGCTAAAAAGCAGCAATACATAAAACCAGAAGGGACGGCTGGAAGGCGACTTGGTAGTATCGGAATCAAGCAGCTGTCACACTGAGAAAGCGCAGTTAGTGAGAAGGGTTCACCAACATTCACCTCTTCAAGGGGTTAGGAAAAAAAATCAGGAAAACAGCTGACATGAGGCAGAAAAGTAAGTGGACATCTCTCTATTAATATCATCTCAGTCCCTACCTGCCATCCCTGCAGCAGCCTCCAGTATAAGTGCTTCCCAGGCTGAGCTTCTACACCCTATGGTCAGCCCGATAACCCCCTCCCCACCCTCAGAGATCACCAAACTCAAAGATCTGGAGTGCATTCTTTGACACCTTAAGCCATGTTCCCTACTGAGTTATGGATACAATGCTGAGAATTAAAATGTTCTGTGGCCACAGAGATTTAAGAGATAAGGCACACTCTATTTCCTCCTCTGATGATCAAAATTCGCACTCAGATAATAAAGACTTTTAATTCTAGCAGAACAGGTCTTTCTAAATTGTGAGAACTAATCGTTCTGCTTCAGCCTAAAGCATCCTCTATGTTCCATTCCAAGCTGAGAACAGTCACTATAACTTCATCTCAATCTTTCCACTAACAGAGGACTGAGGAAAAGGATGCTTTAAGAAGATGACATCGCAAGGAGGCTCATACAACTACTCAGAAAAGCCAAGTCTGGCTGGTGGGTCTCCTGGCCCCCTAAGAACTTCTTCAATACTCATTCATACCAGCCTTTTCAGCCTCTGGTCTTAATTGTCCAGTGACTTCTTGTTGGCCTTCTTCCTGTGTTGCCTTCACTATTTCTTCAGAAAGCTCTCCCATTTTCCACTACTATCTTGTCTACTAATCACTACACCCTTCTAGGGCCCATCTTTTCCAGGAGGACTTCTCAAGGGCTGGGGATGTAATTCAGTTAGTAGGCTGCTTTCTTTAGAGCATACACAAAGCCCCAGCACAACCAAAATAAGGGATGGGGTCGACACCTACTTCCCTGGCACTCAGAAGGTGGAAGGAGGAAGATTACAAGTTCATAGTCATACTCTATTACACAGTTCGTTTGAACCCAGCATAGGGTGCATGAGATTATATATCAAAACACACACGTCCATGCACACTTTATCTCGATCTCTTCTCTCTAAAAGTCTACTTTAGTTAACATGACTCAAGTGCCTGTTTCAAAATCGTTTTGTAGGTATTGGATTTAACTTATCAACTATATTGCATATTTCCAGATGTTATAAACATTTTAGGCTTCTTATCTCCTAGTGCCTTGTACATATTAAACATTCCATAAATGTCTGCTCAGTGGCACGAGGAACATGATAATCTTAGTATGTAAAATCTCAAAACTGAATTACTAGCACCTACTAGACCTAAGAGAGAAATGTGTCAGATCCCATACAAAAGACTTAATAGACCACTGATATGTGGGTGAGCCCTGAAGCAGAACTAGGAAGCGATGGTCACAGGAAAGCCTGTATTTGATGCTCTACACACCAGAATTGAGTCTACCCGTTTTTTTCTTTTTCTTTTCTTTTCTTTTTTTCCAGAACACTACAGCACCAGCAGACTTGTCTGACAAATCTAGCAGTGTCCTCTTTCTTTCCCTTTGGTGAGCTATACAAAAAGAAACATCCAAGTTACAAAAGAAGAAGAGTGGGGAGAAATAAATTCACAAAGTCAAACTTTCAGCAAGGATACTTGCTACTCATGGTTTCCTAATAGAAACCTAAAGAATTTTGAAAAGCACCTCAGCTAATACACCAGTAAGTACATCGTGTTAGTACCAGGGTACCAACATTTCCCATTTATACTTTGATTGCTAGAATTTGTTTTGGGTTTATTGTTGTTTGGAAAAAAAAAAAAAAAAACATGAATGCCAAGTGGGATAGCATGTGCCTATAAGCCCTGCACTCTGGAGGCTGGAGCAGAAGGATTTTACTGAATGTGCAGGGCTAGCCTGTACTACATAACAAGACCCTGCCCACTATCCCCCCAAAACTAAAACAACACATTTAGAGCTTCTTGCCCTCATCCTAACATCCAAAGAATACCCAAACATGAAATACTGTTTCTAAATGGCACTTCTGCTTCTCAACTGTGTAATGAGAACACACAGTTCAACTTTACCCTCCTCACCTACCCTCTTATCTTCTATCATGAGACTCTTTGTAATCACATACTTGAACTTCAGGGCACAATTACTCAAGACAAGTGTCCCTGCAGAATATGCAACTACCTCAGCCAGTTTCAGCGCTTACAACATGTGGGAGATGCCAAACTGCCCTCTGAGCTTCCCATCTTCTTAAATAAAATCCTAATGATTGTAAAGAATAAGCATAAAATTGCAAGCCGCCATTGTGCTTATTACTTCTTAGTCTAGTATCTGTAAAACCATAGCTGCCCTGGAAGTATTTATATCAAAATATTCCATTATTACTTAGAAGCTGAAGGAAGGAAGGAAGGAAGGAAGGAAGGAAGGAAGGAAGGAAGGAAGGAAAAAAGAAAAAAAAGGAAGGAAAGAAGGTAGGTAGGAAGGAAGGGAGGGAGGGAGGAAGTCGCAGCCACCAAGAAGTCCCTGAAGACAAAATCTAAGAGTCAGTTTGTGGATTCACAACCTAAGTATATGACCCCTAAGTCTGCCAGAAGTGGCTCTAAACTGGTGGAATTTATAAGCCTAACTGTCCAAGCCCATACGTATGGCTTCTTGATGATTCGTGGCAAAGGTTATTTTCATTTACAAGCACAAGTATGTATTTAGGGTAACTCTTGGTATCTGTGGTAATTTTTAACACACACGTGTTCATAATACACATTTCTATTCAAGTTCCTAGCTGAATTGCCTGCTTCCTCATAAGCCTTCATATTTCTTGCTGACAGTTCAGTAAATCTTTCAAATTTAGTGTCGTGAACATCAGAGGCTCTAACAGTCACTACAAGCTTAGGTTCTGACCATCCAACATGAACACTGTGTTAACAGCCAATATATTTATACTTTGCTCACCACCACTACCTCCACCACCACCACCAAAAAAAAAAAAAAAAAAGGTAAACATGATTATGTTTATCTTCCAATACATTGTTTTAACAGGTGTATTAACAGGTTTTCCAAAAAATCTGAACTTTCTAAAAACATGACTGGACAGACTGTATAATACTAGCAAACTGTTAATTTACTGAGGACAGATGACGGTACTGTGGGGAATTCTAAAGTCATTTGTGTCATTTATATATACTTCAGAGGTTAATGCAGAAATATTCACAGATGTCATCACAGCAGGTCTGAAAGGTGAGAGGGAGGGCAATGAACTACAGAAGAAGCAAGATATGCACTGTAAGTTGATGAATCTGGGGGTGCTGAGTGCACTGGAGTTTACCCTACTGTTCCGTCTGCTTTCTCATGCAAATGTATTTTTTTTTAAAGTTAGACCCTTTATACCAATGCACCACTATGTGTGTGATATTGTGATAGACATGAAAGTACCATAGCATTCAGCTAACCAAATCACCCTCAGGTTTTAAATCTACAAAAGTAGCTTCGAAGTAAATTGCATCCCAGAAAGAAGTGTGGTACTCAAGGTACATTTTGAACTCGATCTTCTTTAAAAATTATAAAGTTTAAGGCTTGAAACAGAAACAGACCAGGCACATCTTCTAGCAGAAGATAAAGTCAGTTACTCAAACAAACAAACAAACAAATAAAAAACAAGTGCAAAACTTACTGCCATCTCCACCTGGCCTTCAACAATGATAAGGAGAACTCTTAGACACCCCCCCCCCTTGCTGGCTAAGTGGGGCCACCCAGCAGAGCATGACAACTACCCAGAGTGTGGAACCACTTGTAAGCAGTTCTTTCCTTCACCAACTACAGGCAGCCATGCTGAGTCAAATCCCAGGCAGCATTCTCACTTAGGATACATGATGCCACTTCAATGCCCATTTTAAAGCAAGAAAGAAGTCACACTGCAGTACCCATCCACCTTTGCAAAGTTAAGAAACACAACTATAAGCATCCTGACTGGTGACACTCAACACTTAGAGCTGCAGAGCACCAACTCTAAAACCAATGAGTAAGCCAAGTACGAGCATCAAAATCTCTGCTCACCACCACCACCAGTATCATCAGCCTCCCTTCCTTCCTCCCCAGCTACTGGCCACTGGCCACCACCATCACCCCCCACCCCCATCCAAAGCACTTTACAGAAAAAAGTCGGACAGACAGGAAGACTGCCTTTTTAAAAATACTTAAACTTGAAATCCAAACACAGATCTAGAACCAACAGCGTAAAACCTGCATAGTCAGTGTGCTTGTGAAGCTTAGGCTCACATTAACAAAGCTTGCCTTGGCACCCCTGAAACAATGCCACAATAACAGCAACAGAAATAAAGAAATAAATAAAGGAAAAGCAAAAGTTTCCTCACACCACTATGTCAGGTGCCATGAAAGGCTACAAACCAACCATATTTTGGTTTTGTGCTGGATCAACTCAGGAGAACCACAGAACCTCCTGTGCACGGTTATGTGTGTTGAGGGTGGGGAAAGGGAGGTAGAGGAGGAGAGAAAGCAGTTAAATGTATACAAACCAATGACCAATCCTAGCACCAAATCAGATCTGCCCAGGCAAAGATACTTTTCTGTGACCCCTGGGCTACTGTCTCCCTCCAGCTCCAGCTCCTTCCATCCAACACACACACACACACACACACACACACACACACACCAAGAACCTCTTAGCAGGCAGGAAAATGTGCAGGAAAAAGGCTCCCTGCAGGTGCCTAAGGAATAAAGACAGACACACAAACACATACACAAAGCCAATCATTGGGGGGGGGGGGGGGGGGAGGGACACATACAAAAAGGAAAAGAGGGACAACTGGTGACAAGCCCTTCAGCAGCCAACTAGGATTTTATTCTTGCTTCCTACCAGCCCTCCCTGGTGTACCTTATTCTGCCCTTCAACTAAACTGCTCATGTACACATACATACATACACACACACCAACACACCCCACACAAAAATGTATGTGTGTGGATAATATTGTCATTAACCCTTTCTGCAATACAGCCCCATGCAGAATAGAGAAAGATATTCCATCCTTTCCTCTTCTCCCCTCCTCCCTCCTTTCTCCCAACAAGGAGAAAACGCCCCCTTCCCCAGCTTCACCAAAAAAGGGGGAGGGGGTAAAGAAAAGCCACAAAACCCTAGCAGCCTCTGGTCCCCAGGACATCCAGAAAAGGCATATACCAGACAGACTAACACACACACACACACACACACACACACACACACACACACACACGCATGAGAACATATGGCTCTGTAGAAAGCACACAGAGAACAGTCCACAGGCGCCCCAAACCCAAGCAAAGACTTCCACCAGCCAAGAAGCCATGATTGGGGAAGGGAGAAGAGGAAAGGAGTGGGGACAGAGCCATCCATGGAGAGGGGGGGGCGCATTGTTGTGATGCCCGAACCCCTTTCTTTCCACCCATCTGCTGTGGAGGGAGGAGGGGGTGCAGGAAGGGGGCGCAGGGGAAAGGCAAGCTGGACAAGAACGAAACCAGTAGAAGACCAGACCAGGCATACCGCTTGGCGATTCCCTCCTTGCTGCCCCCAGCTCCCCCTACAAACAACCCCACACCCAACAATAAGACCTCGGCCGAGACAGACAGCTTCGAGTGCGGCGGGGGAGGCGAGAAAACCGGGGTGCAGCCGAGTGGGGTGTCATGCATAAAAGGAAACCATAGGGGGAAACAGGAAAGGGGGTCCCCCCCTTACCTCCAGCGCTTCAAAAGTAACAAAGCTGGTCATGGCAAATCCATCAATGATGTCCTCTTCGGCTGAGGTGGACTCTCGGCGCTTCCTCCGCGGGGGTCTGGGCCGGGACGGGGCGGAGGATGGGGGCTTTCCATTGTCTTCCTTGTCGGAGCCCGACGATGAAGCCAGCGAGGGAGCCCGGGTCCGGCCGGTTCCTATACCACCCGCCGCACCGGTTCCTAACCCGGCCCGGGAGCGTCTCTCCCGGTCTCGCTGTGATCGCGACCTCCGCTTTTTCCGGAGTCCATGTCCCCGCGTCGGGCCATCCATGGTTCTTTTAACCGCGCCGGGGATCTTCCCCGTTCGCCTACCCGCGCGCCACAGGCTCGGGCCGCGGCCACACACACACACACACACCCCAAGAAGGGGAAAAAAAAATGACACCGAGCCCCCCCCCCCCTCCTGCTGCACGGGCTTTTCCCTCCAGCCGCGAGGAAGGGCGCGGGGGAGAAGGCGGCTGGGAGGAATAAAAAAAAAAAAAAAGAAGAAGAAGACGAAGAAGAACAAGAAGGGAGGGCAGGGGGAAAAAGAGAAAGAAAAAAGGGGGAAGGGGCGGGGAGACGGGGAGGGAGGGACACGGGGAAGCGAGAGGGCGAACTGTGGGGCTCCCCTCTGCACCGAGGGTCGGAGATGCCTGCGAACAGCGCCGAGCAAAGTAATGGCTGAACACACAGGTCTCCTTTACAGAGGAAAGGGGGGAAAAAAAATAACTCACCAAGCAGGCAATAAATCAGAATAGCGGAATGCTTTGATCAAGAGACTGGGGAAGCCCTCCCCGCGGCCATGCTCTCTCCCCACCACTGAAATCGCCTTGCTTCTCGCTTTCTCTAGAGACCCCCCCTTCCGTCCCCCCCAAAAAAATTAAAAAGAAAAAAAAATAATAAAAGCCCGAGGTCCGAAAAGGTCACGGTGAAGTGAGGGGTGGGTGGCAATGAACTTCACCCGCCCCCTCGTGCAGGAAAACACCCCACACCTCCGCCTCTCTCACACACTCGGCTCGCAGAAAAACTCACTCCCGGGCTCCCAGTCTTTTTTTAAAGAAATGTATCCAAGGGAAGCCAGGGCTGGAGAGCGAGCAGAGAGGGGCGAGACCCCCCAGAGAGGGGAGCATAACCACGCAATCACGAGCGGAGACAGAGGTTGCCCGGGGAAAGGAGGAAGGGAAGGAGGAGGACGCTGAAGCAGTTGTGGGATTTTTCCCCTTTTTTTTTTTTCGGTCTTCGGGGGGGGGGGGAGGAGGAGGAAAAAAAAAAGATGAAAGAAGAATTGCAAAGCCTGGCGCGTGCCACCGACCCCCTCCTCACATACACATGCACGCACGCACACACACTAATTGAAGATCTCCCCCCCACCCCCAGTTCCAGAGGTCACCCTTCCTCCAAAAAAAAAAAAAAAAATGTATAAAGGGGGGGTTGGTGAGTCAGTCAATGAGGAAAGCAAAGAGCAGTCTCCAACCCGACATACACCGGTGTGGTGCCGCCGCCGCCGCCGCCGCCTCTTCTTCTTCGCGTCGCCCCGCCTGAGGAAGAAGCGCTGGGAGATGCCGCCCGCTCGTTCGCTCGCTCGCTCGCAGCTAACGCTGCCTCAGCCGCCGTCGCCGGAGCCCGGAGCCCGAGGGTGCACGGCGTGTCCCCGGGCGGCTGCAGCCAGAGCCCGGGCACGGCCTCATCCTCCGCCCGCCTCGCTCACACAGCGCCCGCTCCTCCCCCTCCGGCCGGCCCACCGCCGCCGCCCGCCTCGGCCCAGCCCCGCGCCCGCCCGCTCTCTCTCTCTCTCTCTCTCTCTCTCTCTCTCTCTCTCTCTCTCTCTCTCCCCTCTCCTCTCTCTCGGTCTGTCTCTCCCTCTCTCTCTCCTCTCTCTCTCCCTCTCTCTAGCTCTCTCTCTCTCTGTGTCTCTCTCTCCCTCGCACGCGCGCTCGAGCTCGCTCGCCGGCGAGCGCTCTGGAAGACCGCCCTCTTCGCGCCTCGCTCTGCGCGCGCTCCCGAGGACCGCCCTCCTGGCTCTCCACGCGCTCCCGAGAGCTAACCCCCCTTCGCTCGCGCCTCGCTGGGCGCGCTCCCGAGGGTCGCCCCCTCCTCCTCCTCCCCCCCACGCGCGGGCTCCCGAGAATGTCTCTCACGCCTCGTTCTCTCTCTCTCTCTCCCCCCCCACTCCCTCCGGCACCACGGGGCGCGCTCCCGAGGGCCGCCCCTTCCACTCATGCACCACTAGCTGCGCGCTCCCGAGAAGGGCCCCTCCCCCTCGCGCCTCTCTCCACCCTCTCCCACGCGCGTTCCCGTCCCCCCTCCTCCCGCGCGCCTCGGGCCCGGCTGGATCACGTGACCCGCCCCCCTCCCCTAGTTGTAGAGTGTGTGGAAAGCAAAAAGGCTGAGGGGCTGGCCACCGCTCCACGAGCCCAGGGCATGCGCGCTGGGGCGGCCGGGCCTGCGCACTTGGGGGCGGAAGGGGTCTCTGGAGGCTGTGGGGTACGTTGGGGAGGTCGGTCACGGTCCGGTGTGGAGTTGAAGTTCGAGGGCGTGGAGGCTGCCCCAACATCCCGCCAAACGCACGGAGGACTCGCGCGCGCACGCGTACCAGGCACCTTTCTCCGGACACTTGCTCCCCGAGTGCCTCGTCTCCGCCACTCCTGAAGCTCTTGCTGGTTCAACTACTCTGAAGTACCTCTAGGTGTTTTGCACGCGCGCGCGCGCGCGCACGGTGCAAAAATAAAAATTAAAAAGTGCATGCAGCGCGAGTTGGTTGCAAAGCATGGACCCAAAGAGGGTGCACTTTGGGGACAAGAAAGGATGGCCTAGTGCTGCGTCCAGGCGCACCAAGGCAGCCAACCGGCTAGAGCTGGAAACTTCCCCCCCACCCCCAACCCACCCCCGCCACCCCGCTCTGCGTACTAGAACACCGAATCCCTGAGTGCCCCTGAACCCAGGTGACCCCCGGCCTGCACTTTTGCTCTCCCTGTAGGAGACACTTTGCGGAGGTGCTAAGC